>NW_026623798.1:225203-382100 GCF_030028575.1 Malurus melanocephalus | reverse complement strand
GTGTGTGTGTGCGCGTGCCTGAGCTCTGGCTCTGCCACCTTCTTGTGGAAATGCACGTTAATCTTGCTGACTTGACTTGTAAAAAGCAGATAAATTTACCCATTATTTAAATGGCAAAATATTTTCTGCTCCAGATGACATTCTGGATCTCCCACCCGTAACCACTGTAGGAAGCATTGCAGGAGATGTCTGTCTGGCGGAAGGGAGATATTGGGAACTCTCGTGTAGCTCAGGGCTGTGGCTCCGATCAGCCATTAACAGTGTCAAGGATTGGGCCGTCACATGGAAATTCCCGCAAGCTCGGACACGGAAACACCTTTGCCAGGATCACTGCCGTGGTAATCCAGGGGCTACAAAYAGTCTTTTATCCTGCAAAGCTCCTTCGATTTCCACAGCGCTTCAAGCTGAAATCACCCTATGTTGGGGGTGAGCAAACGGGTGGAGACAAGCACGGCCTCAGCTCGCTGTGCCGACCCCGAGCCCACAGGGCGGAGCTGCGGAGAGCGKGCAGCGCCCCCTGGCGATCGAGGCCCCGGCAGTCTCGCGAGATCGGGCGCGCTGCGCGCGCCGGGCGGGGGCGGTGCTGGGCGGGGKCGCGCCATCTTGTTCCTGTGCGAGGCGGCGGGGCCCGGCAGCGATCTCGCTGCGGGAGCGTCAGGGGCAGTGCCCGCCGCCACCGCGGGGCGCGGCATGGATGCCCACTACTACGGCGGGGAGCAGTCAGGTAGCGGCGCGGGGCGCGGAAYCCTCCGGGGAGGGCATCGGGCACGGCGGGGCCCAGGGTTCGGGGAGACAGCGGCGGGGCCTTGGCCTGAGGGCAGCACGGCGTTAATTGCTTCAGTACTCCGGTGTCTGGGCAGTGTATCAGTTGCTACCCGCRTGGTATAGGAGGTTTTGTGCACTCTCCGGGGTTGTTTGGTGTAGTTTTTTTTTCGGATAGCTGCGTTTCCCTGCCCCGTTGGGAGCGGGAGCCCGCCCGGTTCCTGTGCGGTTCCTTTAAACGGTGAGTTTTACTTTCTTTTTCTTATCTCTTGACAGATGATGGAGGAGCTACTCCAGTGCAAGACGAGCGAGACTCAGGATCTGATGTGGAAGATGAAGGAAACGAGCAGCATTCTGGATCGGACAATGGAAGTGTAGGGCACCATTCGGAGGTACTACGGGACCTTTGTCTAGATAAAGTTTGTTCTTCTCTGAATTCCTTTTTGTTGTTGTTTAAAGTGGCATACTCTCTTAACCGAGGCATGCATGTTTATTCAGTTCTTCTTACGGGTCCCATCGGGCAAAACTTTACCTCCGTAAAAAACACTGGATAGTCTATACATAGGTATGTTGGCTAAGGTTTTCAAAATTTTTTCTTTTTAATTGGTACAGTAGCACACAATGTTTTGTACTTGAATAAGTTGTACTCGATTAGCCTTGATTTCACAAAGATAAAATTTCGGGGTTTGAAACTTTGAGCAATAGATKATGAGGAATTTGAGGTTGTACCAGAAATTCTGCGCAGTGATGTAAAACCACATGCTTTGGAGGTGCAGATTTCCTTGCATAGGAATAGAGAATAAATGCTCTACTTGCTACTATGTCAGATGGAAGCACTCTGCCAGATGGGGCCACTGACTGGTGAGTCTGCTTTGTGGTGGATTTCAGGTTGTCATTGACAAAGGAGTAGGTATGCACGTGGAACAGGTTTAAGATTCCTAAAAGGGACCTGTTCCTCTTCTGAAGTGGTTCCCACTTGGAGAAGCATTCATCATGGAAAGACTTTGATCCAGGGCTGTATCTAGGGCAGAGTCACTTTATTTGTGTTTTGACTGGACTGAGAGATTCTGGTAAAAGAGAAGGCTCTCTTTAGACTTCTAGGACAGTTTGGGAGTTAAGATTTAATTTTTAAGAATTATGACTCATGGTAGTTACATTGGTTCTTAGTAGGAAGGAGTAATTTTGGCCTGTCAACTTGGGTCTTCTGCCAGCAAAGTTACAGAGAACTTTTTGATACTCATACAAATTGAAGTCAAAGCCATTTCATAGTGTTTGCATACTTTACTGTATTTTATGTAAAGATGAGGATTTACACTGACTGGGTTTTCAGTGTTACACCTTTTCGAAATTGCATAAAATGCAACATAGGCTGATGTGAGAGAAGGCTTAACTCCACTGTGGCTTAACTTGCAATCCCTTTTTTTGTTCTCTTCTTTCTTTGTCCCACCTTTATTGAATTCATACTTCCCTCAGAGTTAGAAAGGGGATAAAGATTTTATATTTGTATAATGTGAAAGTTCTTCCCATTATTTGGACTTAACCGTAAAGCACATTTGGATTTTTTTTTCTTGAAGGGTGCTATTTACAAGGGAAGAAATAGATTTGGTGTGAGACAGCATCTTCCATCGTGATAATTTACAATTTCAGTGTGGCAGGAAACATATTTCTCAGACTGAGGGAAATAACTATCTGTCAGGAGGAATTTAATACTTATGTTTTTTRATGAAAGAACAGTGTGATGAGTTTGTGAAGAGACATGGTGCTGCTACCACGGTGCTTTAATAACATTAAACCTTTTCTGCTATGTACAAAAGCTTGATCATTGGTTCTTACTTTTCTGTGCTTCTCTGAGATATATAAATTTTTCTTACTGTGGCAAGGTACTTGACTGCTGTTTACATCTGCAGCATGTCTTTTTCAAATTTGGTAAACAGGAAGTATCAGTTATTGCTAACTGATCCTCTTCTTAGGCTGCATTATTTTATGGGCTTTGTTCTGTGATGATGGTTGAATATTSCTCTATAGAGAAAATACTTCAGAAAGTTAATTAAAAGAAAAGAGTCAAGCTAAGCCACCTTTCTGATCAGTACTAAATGTGAACTGTCATGCCTTGATGCTTTATTTGATTCAGCTCAAATCCAGTATTTGAATAATTTGTTTTGCTATGAAGTCTTAATTTTTTGTTCAAGTCCACTTTACACTCAAAAGGCAATAATGTGGAGCAGCCATTTCTGAAAGGAGTAGCTTTCAGTCTTTTGTTGTATTATTTACTCTAAATATTCTCTCATCCTCCTGTTTTCTTCATCTGTAGGAATATGTGGGAGAAATTACACTCAAAGGTAGTAAAACCTTTGAGACAGCCTAATCACTTAAGTCTGTTTAATTATTATTTCGTCTCTAATTTAGAACTCAGATGTAAAGGACCGAAGTTTTAAATTTTCAAACTTTTCTTTCAGSTTCTTAACTTTAAAGAAAAGGGGAATCCTGAGGAATTACTTATGTAGGTCTCAGGTATGTGGGTTTTTCTTTTCCACAATTCTTTTCTGGCTTTCCTTCCCCCAGTCCCACTTTATCTATAAATGTTCTCTTTGATGTCCTTACTGATTCTGCTTTAGACAATTAGAATTAGTTTTAGTACAGTAACGAATCTGAAATCATGTTTACAGTGTTTGTCCAAGTCAGGCTCATACAGAAATCYGTAATAACTTAGTTCTTACGCTTCCACCCAGTTGCTGCTGTTTCATGAATTGAGTTCTGGTTAGACTGTGACTGTTAACAAACACAGATATGTGACGCTTCTGAAAAAAGGAAGAACTTGCTGATCTGCCCATGATGGCTATGTAGGTCTTAGCTTAACAGTCATTTGTCATGATATTATAGTGGATGGGTTCAATTTTGTCGAAGTTACTAAATTACCGAAGAAGTAGCCTCTGAAAGTGGCTGCATGTTGATCCAAGAAACTGCTTAGTAGCCGAAATTTGTATGTAGAAACGTAACACTGTAAATTTGATTTTGTGTATTCCTCATTTTATACTGTACTAAAGCCTCATATTATAGAATTTTTTAATTAAAAAAATAAAGGACATCTCAATTAAAATGTTTATAGATAAAGAGGAGGAAGAAAAGAAAGCAAAGGAATTAGAGAAAAATAAAGTAGCAATTACCTGAGACCTACTCCATTTTGAAGATGTCTGATCTTTCAGTTAAGTGTTTGGAAAAGGAAAACTAGAAAACTCAAAAATTACATGCTTTATTTCCTTGAAAGCACTTTTTTAGAGATGAACTAATAAATTTTAAAAAGGAAGGTGAAGATTATCAAACATATCCAACAATGTTTAGTTATTTTACTCTGAAGTTGGTACACTTTTTGTGTCAGTTATATTCTGAAACATGCAGATTCATTAATTGTATACAGAAGCCTTTTGTGCTGCAGGCTGTGGGCAGGTCCTGCCCTGTGCAGGGTCTCAGCTCTGCTGCAGAAGGTGCTCAGGGATGCTGGGTGGGGGCTCTAGGGCAGTGCTGCRCTTAGACACAGTAGTGCTGCCTTGCTCAGCGTTCCATACGGGTGTAAAGGACGTGGTGCCTGTGTGCCAGGGTGTGCTGGGGCACCTGTATTACTTTGGGTGCTGCTTCTCCAGGTGGTCACACTGCAGCAGTTGAGCTKCTGTGACCACTGGGTTAGCTTGCCAGCTGTGTGTCTGCTCTCCCTCCCCAAACATTTTCATTCTCAGGAGTGATTGTCAGTTTGCAGTAACAGGTGAAAGGTTCAGGATCTTGTCAAGTGCTTCAGTAATAATGCTCTATAATTACAGTGTCTCTCACCAAGCTTTTGCATAAGAARTTCTTTGTAATTTAGTGATGAATTCTGAACAGGTGCATATATAACCTGCAGCCACACTTCTGACCTTAGAAATAGCAAGAATCATTATTGATTCTAGTTGATTCTTAATTTTGTTTATTTATTCACTCACCAAAGAATTTCTAAACTGGAAACTGGGAAGGTGATGATCCGAGTATCTTAAAGAGGAGTATTTTTATGAATTTCCTTATGTCAGCAGTAATAAGGGATTTTGTTAAACATAATTATCAGTACTATTCAGCATTCACCATCTGACATTGAGAGAAGACAGACAAACCCACAAAAAATAAAATGGTAGAAAAACAATTCAGTAATTTTTTTTACTGTAGATACCAATTTCATTTCAGTGCTTCTCAATGACCTTACTTGTAACTGCTGTGGAGTCTGCTTTCTCTTCTGTTTGCAGCTGCAGTTTTGTTTAATCTAAAGTAATACAGTCAGGGAAGATCTGTCATGTACCATCTGTGATTGGTTTATGTGAGACATACCAGGCTGGAGAGGGCAATCAAAGTGATTTTTTGGTAAGGGGGGAAAAAAATAATAAATAACAAGCTGACAACAGTTGAGTGTGCATCCTCAATTCAGTCACTTCCTAATATTCATATTTAATTCTTTAAAATTCCAAATTCAGGTTTTAATAGAGTCACGTTTCCTTTCTGTGAGGAAAATGAGAACTACTGGATACCAGCAGCAGGATGCAAAAGATGCATTGCTGTAGAGACAGGAACAAGCAGTGGAGAGAAAACAACTCAGATTGTCACAGCAGCTGTTTGTAGTTAGCATTAAGTAACATGGAATTAGTGAAGTAGTATTTGAAGTGCATGTTTTAAAATTGCRTAGTCCTGGGTTTCTTTTCATTGTTCAGTAACTTCGTTAATCATTCTGCAGTAATTTAGAAGCTCTTTATCAAGTGCTAGCCAAGGGAATAAATATATAAGGTCCAAAGTCTAAAAAGCAATGCTCTTTGCCACTTAGAATAATTGTGCAGAGAGTGGTTCCTAAAAGCAATTGARATTAATTTTATTTAAAATTCCTCCTGCATCATGCAATTTAAAGATTAATAGTGTTCTTTGTAAGATAGCTACACCKATTTTTTATGGCTCTGAATGTGGCAGTAGAGTGACTACAGAAAATAAAAATAGRATAAAAAACCTGTTTCCAAGGAAATTAAATTGCAGAAAAAAGAGATATGGAAACTTCTGGATGTATAACTCTTAAAGTATCTCCTAGCAGAATAAATACTCAGTCTGCAAGTTGAAGTTTATAGTTGAGACAAAATGACTGAATAAAGCCTGGCTGAGGAGGTGAGTTGAGAATGCAGAAGAGGAGTTCCTTTTCAGTTGAAAAGAGGATTATGGTGACAGTAACTGTGAGATCTGAGTTAGTGAAGTGAATGTTCAAAAATCTAGTTTCATATTCTCAGGCAAATGCAATTGAGATTTTTTTCCAAGTAGAAATTAGATGTAGGAAAGATAAAAGATGRTGCTGTCAATAATTATACTTAGCAAGGTGGCTTGCAAGAGGTTCTTCTAAAAATGGAACATGTCGCTCAGTATTTTTTGCTGTGCAGAAAAGTCAAAGGATTGTTTCAGTTCTGAGGTTGTCAGATGGGTGKTTGTGTATGCTTTATCTTGACTGTCTGGATAAGCATGGAAGCTGTCAGCATAGGGCAGAGAAGTCCTCGATCTGTTCTTGCACATGGCAAAAAACTTGTTAAAGCTAATGCTCTGAAAGGTCTGACTAAAACTTTATTCCTGTTTTTTGGTAGTCTTTTGGTCTTGATGTGTTTTTAAAAAGGTTTCCTGAACAAAGAAGGAGCAGGCGCTAGCTTGACTTGGAGCGTAATGCATGTGCTGTTTCAATAAGATGTATTTCACATAGAAAACATCTGTTTGAGGTCTTGAGGAAAAAAAAATGACAAATGCAAGATACTCTTCCTGACTTTGTTACTGGGAAATTCAACTAAACCACTTTGAAGACCTGATGTATTAAAATAAAAGTACTAAGCCTTTATCCTTGAGCAAATGGACCCTTCTTAGACATTCTCGTTCAAGTGTTTTATGAATTCTGTCACCATTTTCAAAATACCATGGAACTGCAGGATGGACATACTTCTGTTCAGCTCTAAATACTTTTCTTGATGTGAAGTATTTGATAGTCATTTGATGCAAATTGTGTAATTTATTTCAGTTTGCATCACCTTGGGTAATCAAATTGGAGGAAGGACAAGCAAAAATTCAGAATGTTTTTTCTTTACTTTTCAAGATGTTTCTGCTTAGTTGCCTGAGATTATTTTTCTGTTTCAGAATGAACAGAGTGATGGAGAAGATGATGGGCAAGTGGGACAGGCTCATACGACAGACTCTGAAAATGAAGATATCCCAAGGCAAAAAGACAGTGACTCAGATAATGAGGATCCCCCAAATCACAATGTAAGTGATTCAGAAAATGAAGCAACTCATGGAGGGAAAGACAGTGATTCTGATACTGAGGACCATCCAAACCAGCATTTAACTGACTCTGAAAATGAGGAGGCCTTAAATCATCGAGCGAGTGACTCTGACAATGGAGAACCTTCCAGGGATCACAGCAGTGATTTTGAAAATGAGGAATCACACAAGCARCCAGCCAGTGACTCYGAGAGCGAGGAGCTCCAGAAGCAGCCAGCCAGTGATTCTGAGAGYGAGGAGCTCCAGAAGCAGCCAGCCACTGACTCAGAGAGTGAGGATGTCTCCAGACACAAGCAGATAGAGTCTGAGGATAGCGATGGGGACGACAGGAAGGAAGAGGTGCAGAATGACTCTCATCATTCAGATAATGAACATGTAAGGGAAGGATTTCAGGGCTCTGACAGTGAAGATGAAGCTCCCAAGGGACGTAAAGTATCAGATAGTGATGAAGACGAGAAAGAGGGAGAGAAGACGGTGAAGAGGAAAACAGCCATCCTTTCTGACAGTGAGGATGACAGTGAGAAAACACGTAAGAAATTATACTTTGAAAATGTGCTGTGATGGGCATTGGTGTGAAAGTTAAGTCATTGCTTTTATGTAAATAAAGCATCTAAGTGAGAAAACTTAGATTTTGTTTTGGAGCAGAACTGCTTTTGTAGAGGCYATTGTTCTAAATGCTTTGCTGTGTGAATGTGTAATACTTCTGAGTAAAAAATAGGTCTAACAGAAGACTGTAGGGATTTTACTAGCATCTGTTGACATGGTAGTTATTTCTCTACTTTGTTGCCGTGTCTCTAGCAATTTTTATCCTGTGGGGTTTTTTTCATATACTGGGGATGAGAGATTTGACATTACGATTTTCTTTATGGGTAGATGTGATGTATGGAAGCTCCAGTTGCTGGTTTCATAAAACACTTTAGAATGGATATGCAGTTTAAGAAATGGCAATGATCTGGTATAGAAAGACTAGTCAGAGAATTTTTTGAGAGTAACAGTTGTCCCCTCTGTTASTGGGACATGTAGTAATGCTCCTTTCTGCTGGCAGCTGCAAAAAAGGTACGAGTCCTTTCTGATGCTGAAGAATCGGATAGCGACGCTGTTTCGGAGAAATCTGACAAAAGGAAGAAAAACATTGTATCTGATAGTGAGGAGGAAGAAGAGGGAAAAGAGAATGCTGGGAAGAAAAAAGAGAAAGATCTGTTTGGCAGTGACAGTGAATCTGGAAATGAACAAGAGTAAGTRGGAAAGAATATGAATTCTTTTGGGATTGCAGACAGTGGACGTGATGGTGAATGGAAAATGGATAAACCCCAACCAGAGAATGACTGTTCACGTTTATTGGTGGCATGAAGAGGAAGGTCAGGAGTATGAGACAGAATGAAAGGGGGTTCTTCACACAGTCATTAGATTTTGCAGAAAAGGCTATCTCATTGTTGCAGTCCAAATAGATAAATGTYGTTGTTACCTTCACAGGAACCTGATTGCAGATATATTTGGAGAATCTGGTGATGAGGAAGAGGAGGAATTTACGGTAAGTGTCATTGTGGATGTCTCCTTCACTTGCCAGATCTGAAAAGAATGTATATGCTGCATCAGGTCAGTTTCAAATTTGCCAACTGACGTAGTGTTTGGGTTAAATGACATTTACAGCTCACCTTTTGGGAGAGYTGTTGGTGTGACAGTCACAGGGGGAATTAAAAGGACTCTCTTACTCTTTCTAGATCCTCTGGACTTAAATGAAGCTTTTTTAGTGTCAGGTACCTGAGTAGATGCTCAATCTTAATCCATACTCTGATTTGCACTGTCTTTACCCATCAGGGTTTTAACCAGGAGGATTTGGAAGAAGAGAAGGGTGATGGAGACATGAAGGAGACAGCAGATGAATCGGACTCAGATGATAACATCAAAAGAGGGAAGCAGTAAGTCAGTGTGTTATTTACTCCTTTCTTAATGCCAGATTTTGGTGAAAGGGCAATATCCAYACTGGATATTACAGGTGTGCACATGTTGGGTATTATAGCAAGGTCTGAAAGCCTTTGGGAGCCATTGGAGCTGTTTGCTAGTTTTGCATTTTTGCAAACTGCAACTGAAGATAACTAATTAGCTCACAGGGACCTTGAGACACACTGTTTGTACGCTACAGAAACACAAAATTATTTCCTACTGAGGACCATCAGCAAATGCTATGTTTTTCAGCATGGACTTYATGTCAGATTTCGACATGATGCTTCAGCGGAAGAAGAGCATGAGTGGCAAGCGTAGGCGGAACCGTGATGGGGGAACTTTTATCAGTGATGCAGATGAYGTGGTCAGTGCCATGATTGTGAAGATGAATGAAGCTGCTGAGGTGAGTTTTCCAGGCTCCAAAGASACCTTAAAATTCAGTTCCATTCTGTGGGAGAATCTTGTGAGTAACAAAATACAAAAATATGGCTTGTATTCAGGAAGAGTAATCTGTGCTCTCAGGAAAGCTTCTAATGTCTGTATAACCATTTAAGTGTTATTTTGCTGTTCTAAATGAAAACATCTGTTCTGTTGAAAATACTGATTTAAAAAACTAGAATTAGTTAAATTGCTAAACTTTGATCAGCTGAGATCAACTTCTTTAAAAAGGGATCTATAGGTGCTGTATGAACTACCTAGAAGTTTATTAAATACTGAGAAAGGGACTATGCTTTAACTTTGTTATACTGTTATGTCATGTGTCATACTTTGGTATTCGTTTTTGAGTAGAGCCCTTTGCAAAGTGAAATGATAGTGCTGTGGTAATGATGTCCGAATAACAGATTCATTGGCCATTCTGCCTTGGCAGTCTGCCTTTTTCAAGGAGAAATGTTGACTATATTACTGTATAAGGTTTACTGGGCTCTTGCCTTTTGTCAGATGTCTTCTGTTTTGTTGGAATAGTAATCAGATGAATAAACAGCACAGCGAAACACACTAAAATAAATTGAGGGATATACARGACTTTAGAAAGAGAAGCTTTACAAATAGCAACAAGAAAAAAAAAATCTTCCTGAGGACACAAGCAGAAGGATAATGAGTTCAGAAAGATGGAGAGAGTGAGAAAGCAATCTGAAAGGCAGTTGAAACTTCCTTGGGCTTGACTGGAAAGCTTCTCTTGGACAAGATGACAGCCACATACTTTAAGTAAGGTGGTAAAGTTTGAAATAYAGGGGCAGGAAGAGGGGAAATGGCGCATTAGAAGAACCTCCTACCTTGCAATAAAAAAAAAATCACACAGAAAGAGCCTTTAGTGGATTAGGACGAGCAGAATGGAATTACCACAGCAGGACAGAAATCGTTGATTGCAATGGGTGCAATTTTTGATATTGCAATTGCAATTTTTGATATGGGAGGCATGTAGTGAACAGATATGGACAGGCTTTGGATGAAAGAAATTTTGAAATTGCAGAGGTGAAAATACATGTTCTTCCTTCCCATTGTTCTGGTTAGCTATTTTCTTGTTTTTCAGGTGAGGCTGTACTAACAAAGTGTTGAGTTATCTGTGCACAGACAGAATAGAGGACTCTACAGACCTCCAGTTATTGTAGTCAATCTAAGTCATGAAGTGGAAAAAAAAATGTAAATCTAGGGGCACTTTCCTAAAGGGATGCTYTTATGGGAAATACTGACTAAAGTGATGACTTTTTGGAGAAATTGTTGCATAGTTGGTTTTGAGCTGTGGGAGGGTGGAGCATGGAGCAAAGTTGGTGTAATCCTTCCAAAGTTGCACTTGTAGTTTAATAGAGTATAGTCTTTTTCTTGTAAGTGTTGCAAAGAATGAGAGATGCTGATTTTTTTCTTAGATTAACTTGTGCTAATTGTTCCAGGAGGATCGTCAGCTGAATACACAAAAGAAACCAGCACTGAAGAAATTAACTTTGCTACCAACTGTAGTTATGCATCTTAAAAAGTGAGTTGTCATTCTTTCAGTTAACTGTAACCTTGGGGAATTGTCAGAATTCGTAAGATTTTGTGGAGTTACACTACTGCTATATAGAATATGCAGTAAAATACTTTTTTGTTCCAAGTAAATGCTGAAGCTAGGTGACCTCAAAAACCTATAATTGCACATAATTTTGCCTGTTAATGTAACATGAAACAAACTCAAATACACTATTTTCCTGAAGGAAYGTCACATCTTAGATTTTGCTTTTGCTGTATTACGTGATTTTGGGACTTCTCTTTAAACCATTTAGGCAGGATCTCAAAGAAACTTTCATCGATAGTGGTGTTATGTCTGCCATCAAAGAGTGGCTTTCTCCTCTTCCAGACCGAAGTCTGCCAGCACTTAAGATAAGGGAGGAGCTTCTGAAGATCCTGCAAGAGGTTTGGAACTGACTTTTAACACATTTTGATTTGTGGCTTCTCCATGGTTTTACAATCATGTACTTTAGGGAAATGTTTGGTGATAAATGAACTGCAGCTGCTACCTGCAGCTGTACAGTGAAGCACATAAGGAAGCAACCTGCACAATATATGTGTTTGTGTGAAAGAATTTAGATTATTTGGCTCTGCCTGCCTGTTTCAGGTTTATATGCGAAGTTTAGTGAAGAGTTAGTTGCTCTGCATTCCTGAATTTTACTCTTTTGTGGTCCCTTCTTTTTTCCAGTCTGGTAAAGTGTGCAGTGCACAGGAAGGCACTTCACACTCAGAGTAGGCTTTCAGTGTCTGTAGCTAAGCTGATTGCTTCAGTGTCTTTGCAACGTAAGTTTTTATCTTTATAGAATGAATTATTTGAAGGCAGCAACACGGTTTTGGGGTAATATAAGCTAAAGAGCATTTGGAGCAAAWAGTTCTGGAAACTTACTTAATTTTGTGTATAAATCAAAGAATGTTAAGGCAAATTTCTAGATTTTGGTGTTTGATACTTTAAATAATTCATAGTGGGACAATGAAAAACTAATTTTAAATGAAAGGTGAGTTTTGGTCTTTTTGCAAAGTTCAGTGACACCATTCATGTTCAGGCATAATTTACTGCTGTTCTCTGACTTTCCTTTACTCTGCAGCTGCCCAGTGTGAGCCAAGAGACCCTAAAGCACAGTGGCATTGGACGGGCTGTGATGTATCTGTACAAACACCCCAAGGAGTCGAGACCAAACAAGGACATGGCTGGGAAGCTGATCAGTATGTAAACCTGCCTACTGCACCTTGTCTGAGATTCCAGTGATGATCAGTGAAATTTTTGCATCAGTCTCTGATGCACTACCATTCTCTGTAGAATAGATTCTGCTGTGTAGGA
Organism: Malurus melanocephalus; assembly: GCF_030028575.1. Taxonomy (NCBI): domain Eukaryota; kingdom Metazoa; phylum Chordata; class Aves; order Passeriformes; family Maluridae; genus Malurus; species Malurus melanocephalus. The sequence continues at coordinate 369,784 of NW_026623798.1, read as the reverse complement.
ACGCACTGATCTGCTCCATCATTTTGTAGAGCCCTTAACAAACACTGTTACTTTAACTTCTGAATGCACCTGTTCCATTCTTGTCTTAAATCAGAAGATGGCATTTGTTTTGCCACAGTTTGCTTTTGGCTTATTGTCCAGATCTCGTGTATATACTGCAAAGGCAGGAACATGCTACCAGAGGTCTGTTTATTCCATGGACTTTAGAGAGAACTTGGCTGACTGAGTGTTTACTACTCAACCAGCTATACTCCATGTGGAGTGCATTCCATCCAGAATGGCTGCAGACTGATGATAAATTTAAGTTATTTTGCAACTCTTCTGCATATTTCTAAAATAGTATTCCTATGGTGTGCAGGAGCTCCTGTCACTGAGTATTCTGAGAACTTGGAGACATTCTAAAAGAAMAGGCAACAAAGAGACTTTGGGGATGAAAGCTCTTGCTTTCTGTTCACAAGGCTGGTTTTCTGTTAAATACTAAGGGCTCAGAAATCATTTGGTTGAAGGGAACTGTAAATACCTGCCACAAACTTTCAAAGCTGTACTTGTTCACCAGAGTGTTTTGAGAGAAACAAAGGCCTGGCCTGTGTTAACTGCATATTTTTTTAATAGATGAATGGTCTCGACCCATCTTTGGCCTTACCTCAAACTACAAAGGCATGACCAGGGAAGAGAGGGAACAGAGAGATTTGGAACAGATGCCTCATCGAAGAAAATTGAGCAGGTAGGAGTAGCAGGCAGATACATGAAATCCTTCTTTCTGAGACTCCATCAAAAGAAACCAAGTGATGTGCAAATACCAAAGAAAATAAAAGGGTAGTAAGTTATGGGCTCTTCTACTACACTTGACTGTCTTTTAAAATTTCTTTCTCTGTGTATARATGTCTAGAAATATGAACTTTTTTTTGCAGCTCTGGTGGTCAGACTCCCCGCAGGGATCTGGAGAAGGTGTTAACAGGAGAGGAAAAGTAGGTTGGATTTGTTTTTCTTTTTTTTTTTAATTGTGTATTTTTTTTTTTATGTGTGTATTTTGGTGGTACTGCCAYTATGGAATTTATGTAGAGATTTTAGAGGTGATGGTATGCAGTGTGTTTCAGAGAAGAGCACACTGGGTGGCTTTACTTCTTTCTGGTTAAAATTTGTTCATAACAGTCACATCCTTCTTTTCTGTAGGGCTCTCAGGCCCGGGGACCCTGGGTTCTGTGCCCGTGCGAGGGTGCCAATGCCCTCCAACAAGGACTATGTGGTCAGGCCCAAGTGGAACGTGGAGATGGAGTCCTCCAGGGTAAGCACTGGCAGTATCCTGGTGACTGTTCGTAAGCCTGGGGTTCTGTCACTGTATCACTGAGGTTACCATACAGGAGGGTGGTTCTTTTAAGGGCCTCTTTTAGTAAATCGGGACCGTAAATTCTCTGATAAGTAGGTTGCTCTAAGCTTATCACATATTTTCACAGGAAAACATCTTCTCTGACCAAAAAGAGATTTTTGAGTTACCTTTTCTAGAATTTCTCTCTCAGATGAGAATCTGGTTACAGGCCTCTTGCTCTAAAGCAGAGCTGCCATTCAGTACCTGCACTGATATTTTTGTACCTCTCCCAGCTTTTGTATCATGTTCAGATAATATTCCAGTTAGGGAAACCGTCAAGGTTTTGGTAAATATGGACATCTTCAGTTGAGGCCTTTGTGGTATTTTATGTATTCATCTGTCTACTCATACAGTTTCATTTAAAAGGGATATACATGGTAGAATTTGTGTAAATGGAAGAAGTAACAATTGCTGTGCTGTCAACTGTTCTCTCTTCTTCTGTCCATTAATTGAGATGTTGTTTCTAGCCCGGGACAATTAAGAGAGGTATTAGTCGCTTGGAAAAGCACAAGAGACGGTTTGCTGAACAGAAACGACTCAGCAAAGTGCATCGGGCCATCAAGTTCAGCATTGAAGGCAACAGGATGCCCCTGTAGCCATACCACTGCCTTCCCAAGTTGGAGAGGTATCCCCCGAGGGAGGTGTGAACAGTGCATGTGCTTCAGCTGTTGGCAGTTTGCACATGCAGGACAGGAGTGTGTACACCCTAACCTAAACCTGGAAAACTCCTTGAATTCTCTCATGTCTGTACTGTGACCTACAAGGGAACTTGTACAGGAGAAWACAGGCTCTAGCACATAACATCTGCCACAGCTCCTGCCTGCACAGCTTCAGGTTACCTGAATTTCAGTGAAAATACCTGTGCTCAAAACCAGCTTCGCACCACTCGTGGTTTTGAATGCTATTTGATACAATTAGGTGTTCCAGGTTCACCTGAAGCGACACATGGGAACTCTTAGCCCTTGGTACAGGACCTCGTGTCACTGCACACCGGCGTCTGCGGCTGACCTCTGACTGGGGCACAGTGAGGTGTTTTTCACACCTGGTCGTTCAAGGAAGTAGATTGATGTGACACAATAGGGGTGGTTGATGGGAGGCACAGAATGAGACCAACGGGAGAAGAATCCTCTGTGGGTTGGGGTTGATGCAGGAGTTGTTTTGAGAATTCCTGGCCTGCATTTCAGTCCTGTGAGCAGGACTTCCACAAGCTAACAGTGACAGGAAGAGGTGAGCACAAGTCATAGATAACTGTTGAGTTTAAGCTTCATATTTATTTGTTTTTTAAAAAAGTATTTTCTTAAAAATCACTGTGAAATTTTAGCTATAATTTCAATGAATAGTGAACAGTTTTATGAATAAAGCTTATTCAAAATCAGCGTGTCAGGAGCACCTTGCTTAGCCATGGGAACAAGTTTCTAATGGATGTGTTTTTCAGATACTAAGTAGCATGTTCTGGATATCGCTGTTTTTCCCAAAMTTAGAGGCATTATGTTTCCATCACTTACTGTTTCTGTTGTCTGGTTAGTGAAAATTGCCTTCTAGAAGCACTGGCTATGGCTTGGAAGGTCCTTGCTGTTGGTCTTCAGTGGTGTTTCAGCATTGCATCAACTGTGTTAATCTGTGCGGAACAACTGTTGCGCCACYTGGTTTTCATTTGCGGTTCAAATACAGAGATGAAATACCACAACCTCTAATAGGTTGTATGGTCAGCTTAGGCATTTCTTTTTACTACCCCCTACACTGCCTTTGTCCAGTAATCCCTTGCTCTCTAAATACTAATCCCTGACCTTTAAAATAAATGGCGGTGTGGAATTGATGTGTCAGCCTCAGTCACAGTGTATCTGTGTCTAATTCTCCTGCAGGAAGCCCAGAGCAGGGGATACTGGTGCACTCTGGTTCTGCTGCAGCTTCAGACAATAGATACAAAACTTCCAAACTGTATCCAGCTACACAGTGACTGACCGTGCACTGTGATGGGTGTGAGTGCCACTGCTTCCATCTGGGCCCCTCAGATACTGGGGGATTTCCCCGCTCTGGGAGGAGAACAGACAGACCAGCTGGGCCCAGTGGCTCCCCCAGCTCCTTCCCCAAGTGYGACCTCGCATGTGCTGCTTGCCTTGAACCTCTGGGGCATCTGCTTTTTTTCAGTGGTAATTATTAGTTTTATTTTTTAAGTTCCAGGGGACTTCTAAGAAAGGGGTGAGTCGACTGGACAAACAGATGCGGAAATTCACAGATATCAGGAAAAAAAGCAGATCGGCCCATGCAGTGAAAATCAGCATTGAGGGCAATAAGATGCCATTGTGACCCTTCACAGAATGCCCCATGAGCTCTGCTGTAAGATAATACACCCATAGACTCTTTATAGATCTTTACATTTTTTTAACTTGTTTGGGGTGGGTTTGGTWTTTTGGTTTGTTTTTTAAGTGAATCCTTAAATTGTTGGTTCAGATTCTGGTAGATGTTGTCAGAGGACTGTGAATATGGGGACTCCTTTCTCCTGATTGTATTTAAACTGGCCCTGTTGTGTCCTTTGTACAGATCATGTATTTGTTGTATTGCAATATTTTAAAAAAATAAAACATCTCTTTTTTGGGGGGGAGGGGACTGCCTGTTCATTATTCAGAAGATGGTATGTACAGGCCACCTGGGATGTGGAAAAAATGAGGAATTAATTTTTTGTTCACCTTTGCCCATTTTCTCTTTATTMATTGCTTTATTAATCGTTACATCATTGGAGATCTGCATCTATTGCTTTCGATTTAGAAATATTGACCATCTTCCATGCAAAGAATTTTCTTTTCATGAAGATGATTGTAAAGTTCAGGAGAAAACCAGCAGACTGACCACTAAAAATTGCAGCAGATTCCAGCTAAAATGTTGCTGTAGTTTACCAGTGACTTTGCAAAACTTTATTTTACCAGTGGGAAGGAGAATGTTCCTCTGTTGGGGGCATAATGCAGTTTCTTTGTTTCTGCTGCTACAGAACCACAGCAGAGTAACTTTGTGGTGTTGTGGCTTTTTGCCTCTACCTCTCAAAATGGTTGTCTCTGCTGAGGCTCTGTTGCCTCCAAGAAGAGGACTCTTCTTGCATAGGTAATTGGCAGTTGGCATTTTTTCACTAAGAAAAATCACCTTTGTGCCAAAGGAGCAGAGCCTGTTGGCTGTAATGAGTAGTCTGTAATTCTGGGGATCCTGGTGTTGGCTGAGTTACTGCTGGTACCAGACAYGGAGAGATTGCAAGTGGATGGAGGGTCACACGTTAAATTTGCCCTTGTGAGATTGAAGGGAGTGACAGTAACATAGAGCTAAGTGCTGGGACAGCAGCTTGAAGTGAGAACTGAAGGAGGGCACCTGTACTGCTGGGTCACTAAAGACTGCTGCTTCTGCTTTCTCCGGGTATGTGTACGATTGTAATGTAGTAAACACTCCAGGTGCATGTTTTTAGCAGGCTGAATCCATTGAGGGTTTACTTGGTTTGGTGTTTTTTTGGGGGTTTTTATTTTTTGTTTGGTTTTCGTTTTGTGTGTGTTACTGTGATGGTTTGGGTTTTTTTCCCTTTTTTTGTGTTCTTTTCTTCTTTGGTTTGGTTTGGTTTTTTTTCATTTTAATTAAGAATTTTGAAAGCCAGGACATTTACCACCATTGTGGCAGATGCAACTCTGAAAAGTAAATTAACTGTGTAGAGCTGTTCAGAGCCAGAGTCTGTGTGGCCTGGAAGATTCAGGCGTTAGAGTGGATTGTTTTTTCATCCCCAACTTTTTTTCTATTTCTGATGATACAGTCTGGTCCTGCAATTATAGGGGGTACTGGGGCTACTTCTAAGAGACATTTCCCTGAAGTACTGAATCTGATGGTTTTGTGCAAGGCCCAATAAAAATTCTTCCAGTCAAAATTAATTGTAATAGCTCAGCACTACTTGTTCTCTGATGAAAACAAAGGTGCTGTTGTGGTATGGTAAGAATGGACTTTCACAAGAGCTGAGGGTCTGTAATTGWAACTTCATAGTAAATCCTAAGAAAGGGTCACAATCAAAACTACTTAGGGCATGAAACACAAAGATCAGCTATGAAGAATTCTACCACACAATCCTTTTACCTTCCTGTAGCTCGGAGATTCCTGCCTGGTTTGTATCCAATTCCATACTGACATTGGTTTTTAGATTGGAAAACATCTGTAGTTGGTGCCAGAACTTCAGAGCTCCCTGTATTCAGCACTGTCTCACAACAGACACTTAGCAGAACTATGCTCCCTTTGGTAAGCAGTGAATTCACACGGGGCTGTGGGCCTCTSTGTAGTAACACAGGGAGGCTTGAGACATGGAAAATGCTTTCTTCCTCTAAAACAAAAAAATCTTAAGCAGAGTTTCCTCCTTTGTTACTTGCCGATAGTCCATTATTATACCCAAGTACTTTACTCAGCAATACTTAAAGGAGCAATTTACTCATTTCAGAATTTCTTTGAGGGTATGTTTATTTTTCAACATTGAGCATTGTCTCATAGGCTGAAACAGTAATAATAGAATTGATTTTGTTCTTAAAGGTGGTATTAAGAAAAGTCAAGGGAAAAGTTTTCTGAATCTGCTACACTTTCAACCACCTCTTTGATCCAGGGGATGTAGTTGGCTACTCTGGTGTACACACCATATTTCCCTTGCTCAGCACACCCCTCGCCCCAGCTGACGATGCCCAGGAGGAACCAGGTGTTGTGGTGGGACACAGCAAAGGGCCCCCCACTGTCTCCCTTGCAGGCATCGGCTGCAGCCGTGCTGTGACCAGCACAGAACATGCTGTCAGTGAGCAGCCTGTCCATGGCGTGCTGGCAGCGCTCCAGGTCCACAATCGGCAGCTGCACCTTCATGAGGAAGCGCAGGGTGGAGCCCCTCTCATGTGTGGCTCCCCAGCCGCTGACCATCCCCACCGTCCCTTCCTCAGAGAGTAGCGCAGCCAGGTTAGGGCTGGGCAGGCAGATGGGAATTACGTACTCATTCAAAACAGCAGCACTGCTCAAGTAGAGCAGGGCAATGTCACCATTGTAGTTGTTGGAGTTGTAATGTGGGTGCGTCCAGCTCTGTTCCACAGCGATCTTTTGTTCCTTGAATTCTCTCTGGTATTTGTCAAAGTCTCCTGCAGTCAGGACAAGTTAAAATGTTAACCCAACTATGAACAGCCTCGGTGATACTGGTCATAGGGACCAGAAAGAATAGGGGGATATAATGGTTTGAGCTTTTGTTCCAAGGCAACATGGCCCAAACCAAATCCTGCTTTTGACAATGATTTCTCATGCTGCAGCTGTGATCATGCAGTCCAAACTCTTCAGGTGCCCTTTAGAAGCAGGACAGAGCTGGAGCCTRGATGCTGACACACCAGAAGATTTATTTACCACAAATACTGTCAGTCGTTTTTACTAAGCACTGTTGTGTCTAAGCTTCCCTGCAGCTGTATGCTTTCCCCTCAGGAATGTGACATCAGCATTAAGCTGTAGCTGGGGTTAAGACTGGATAATTGTTCCCTGTCAGTTGCCAGTGTTGGAATGCCGTTTTCTCCTCCTACACATGCTTCTCCACATGGGGTCAAACACAAAATTGTGTTTACTGCAGCATTACTGCTGCAAAGGGCCTACTTCCTGTGACTGGAGCTGGGGAAAGGAGCTTTGTGCTCTGAGGCAGTTACATGCTTAATGGAAAAAGAAACTAATCGTATAGCTAATTAAAACACAAAATGGCCTTGAGTGCAGACTGTAACCTGCAGGAACTCTTCTTCATCCTGAAGTGTCCCCAAKATGTTCTCAGTCTCTGTGCACAGTGAGTTTGCCAAAATGGGTCTGTGCTTTATTCTCTCGGGTTCTCAATGAAAACTAATGGGACCAGCTGGAGCTCCTCAGCACTAGCATGATGCCAAGACCATGACGAGTTCCCTAAACCCCAGAGAGGCTGGGCCTATCTCAGCACTACCTTGCTGTGTCACACAAAGCACAGTTGCAGTCAGAGGTGCCCCGTGCTCACCCAGGGTGACGTACTGGGGACTGACGAGGTCGAGGCAGTGCGCTGCCGTGAGCACCCAGCGCCGGCTGATCAGGCTCCCGCCGCAGAACGAAACRTCCCGGCTGTTCCGGAGCAGCACCTGTAGATGGGGAGAGGCAGAACCTGGCACCAGAGTGGGGCCAGGCTCCTGCACACACTGTTGGTTGCAGGCCCGATGCTGTGTAATGAATACGGCTGATGGGAATGACCAGCACAACAAGAACAGGTGGGGTGAAAACAACAATAAAATGATTCAACTGCTGGGACAAAGGAGCAAAGAGTRTTATAAGGAACTAAGCTTGATAAACTCAAATCATTTTAGAGCTGCAGTGGCTGGCATTCTGAAGGAGCAAGTGTGACTGATTTTTTTCATGTAGTTTGAAAAGTTTTGGGGGCTGGCAGCAGAAACACAAGGTGTAGTTCATTGGGACTCTGATAATAAAATTTGTAATCATCTACACAGTAGCAAATGGAGATGTTAGAATATGCGGCTCTGTGTTTGATATCTGTCTTCTCTGTTCAAAGTTAGAAGCTCCATCAATGCCTCAGCATCTCAATTAAACTCCCCAGACCTGTAGATTCATGTGTTAAACTGAAGAAAAAGCTTCTATGTTGGTATTCTGCATCTCCAGGGAAATTAATAATCAAAGAGTGGAAAGGGGTGTAACACTGTCTGGCCTCCTATCATGGTCCAGCTCCTGGAGTAATCTTTCCTGTTTTACATGATCCATTTTGACTTAATTCTATATACTATTGAGCTTTTAATTATGTTCAACAGTGCTAGGAACAAACACTGAAAAGTAGCAAAGAACAATTACCAGAAAATGCTGTCATAGGTTGTGAAGAACTGGAATGCAAAGGGTTTACAAAACCCTTTCAAAAATTGTGTGTATATACATATACATATACATATACATATACATATACATATACATATACATATACATATACATATACATATACATATACAAGATTAAATTAAAAATTGCCTGCTGTAATAAAAATTTTAAATTACTTCAGCTTCCTTGATGGTAACACTTGATTTCAAGAAGAAAGTTTATAGGTTGGGCAGCATTGGAACAACATTCCCATCTAACAACCCAGAATCAGGCTATAAGATGGTGAAAACCTGTAAAATTGGCTAATGGTGACATTTCCACTTGTCAAAGTGCACAATGAATGCACAGTCCACCCAGGTTCAGCCTTTGATTTTTCCACCTGTAAATACCTCCAGATGTGTGGAATTGGGAAATCCACTTGTATGACAGYAGTAAAATAGACTGAGGGTAACAGGGGTTTTTTTTAGAACAAAATTTCTGTGCACAAGCTCCATGCTCCCTGCCCCCAAGCACTAGAACACTGACCAGAGTCAATAGAGTAAAAATTAGTGACAAATAAGGACATGCACAAAAAATGCCCCAAAACCATGATTTAAAATCTAATACAAGGCAATGGAAGCAAACACTTCAATTGTCCCTTTGAGCCCTCAGTTTTCCCTCCCTTATTGTAACATCTTGTGAACAACTCAGCATTCTAAGGAATCTCACCTGGCCATGGAACCTGCTTTGTGAAAACTACCAGCCTTCCAAAAGGAGGCAAAGCCTGGCTTTTCCCCAAGGACATACAGACACAACCTGAATGAGAGACAGAAGAACTGACTGACTTAAGAGAGAGGGTATTAACATTCCAATCCAAAAGCAAGATAGAGGAAGRATGATAAAAGTATTAAAGGTCCCTATCATCAAAAAGCCCTACAGAAGACTCACAAATACATGTGGTTCCATTGCTCTTGACTTGAAAAATCAACTTTATARTGGCTTGATGAACTCTGCTCTTCCTGATGGACCCAGTGATGATACAGTAAAAAAGCATTTAGATATGGTGTTTATGGTAAGACTGTAAGTAAAGTATTACCTGCCAGGGGCAATGTCCGCGATGACAGAGCATTCCTCCCGTTACCCTGGAGTCATAGTGCTCCAAAGTAGAGCTGATGTTTGTCTGGGTGGGCTGAGATGTGTCCAAAACATCTCCCCAGTCACTGCTCTGATGCAGCCCCACATTCCCAAGTTGAACTGCCCCTGTTCCATTTTGGCCAGAGTCCTCCCCTCTGTGGTTTTGCCACATAGCATTTCCCACTGTTCCTTCCTGCCTGGCTGCAGGTGCTGTGGTCTTGTTCTGTTCTGCAGGACCCTGGGTTGGCTCACTCTGGGCAGCTGGGGCTCCCCTGGGCCTGCCAGGCCTGGCGTTCTCCTCCACTGCCTCGTGGTGCTCAGGGACATCCAGCTCTTGCCCCGCAGCACTGTCCCACAGCGGCTTCTGGGTCACAGAGCCCACCAGCATCTTATTCCAACTGAAAGTRTCTCCTGCCATCCCTGTTTGTCCAGCGTCACCCTTAGTGCACGAGCTCTGGCCAAAGGCATCCTTTAAAGTCTCTTCTACAACATCACCGTGTTCCAGCTCTGTCTGCCTAACTGTGCCCTCTGTGCTCCCATTCCATTCGGGCACAGGATCCCTGTGCTCCCACTGACTCCTCCGGAGTTCCTCCAGAGCCCACCTGGCTTTGATCAGGCCACAGGGAAATGGTGCTGGAGGAAAGAATGACAGAAACAAAGACTTGAGCTTAGATATGTCAGGTGTCAGGTCGTGACGAACTCAAGACAAAGCAGTGCTTTTCCTGTCCAAGGATGGGACTCAACCTTCCAGTAAGAGCCCAGGAACAAATCTGACATTGTGATGTTCAACAGCCTGTTGGCCACCACCCAACTGAGGTGTGCAGAGCTCATTGCCCAGAAATGGGCCAGTGGCTCTGCCCTCTGAGTCACCAGCATCATCCAGGAGCAGYCTGCCCAGGGCCCTCTTCAAGACAGAATGCAAAGCCAGTGCTCCCTTCCTGCCTTAACAGCAGAACTTTTAAAGCCCCTGTCCTGTCCCCTCGCCTCCCATACTGCACTTCAGCATCATGATTCCATTCRGCTTGTGTGGATGAAGAAGGAATAGATCCAGAGCTGCCTGTCCTGCTGCTTCGTGACCCAGTATGTGCTCACAGCGGCACTGGATTACAGACACACTCTTTAGAAAGAGGTAAAYGTTATAAAGACAGATCTTTTCACACACTTAAGTGCAAGCTGCAGTAGCTGCAGCGTCTGCAGCTCTTGTGCAAYTAGTGAAGGAGAAGTCGCTGACTGCCAAGCTGCCAGTTGCCTAAGGCAACCCAAGCCACCCCTGCCTTACCTGCCTGCACGCATCTCTTCCCATCCTCATGCAGCACGTAGTCCCTGGTGCAGGAACACACCACCCTGAAGGGGTTGTCGCCATCCCTGCAGTACTGCCAGCAGCCACCGTTCTTGTACCAGCATTCCAACCTTTCTGCCAGGAAAATACCGGCACCACACGGTCACAACAGTGCACGGACCCTGGGCAGCTCCCAGAACTACCATTACATTAAAGAAAGAAGGAAAACATCCACTGCAATCTCTCAGGGAGACAGAAGGAACTACCTCTTACAGTTCCAGAAATCCACACTAAGTTGCAGCAAACCAGACTTTATGCTTGTTGTTCTGTTTTGATCATTATCCTCCTGTTTGCCAACTTTGCCCTGAGGCCATGGCCAGGCTCAGGGCCTTTCTGCCTGTGGAACAGGTGCAAGAAAAGGCCTAGAGGAGCAAACACTTCTAAATACATCTGGTTTTGATCCATCTGCACACCTTTTATATCAAGGCAGGTTTAAAGCGCAGGGCATTTTAGGGTCAGGGGGACAATTCTCTGAGAAATTGAGATTTTTATTCATTGTCACATTAAAAATAATCATGTTTAATTGCTTCACTGTGCAATGAAAAAGTTGACACAGAATAAAAAAATTCCTCACAATTCATAGTTTCCACATTAGTTTGGCTTGTGCTATTATTTCATCTCAGTTTGCAAACTGGATACAGCCTTTCAGAGGATCAGAAATCTGACAAAAGAAGGCAGTCTTTCTACTTCCTTTCCCATTATTCATATATTACAACATAAATATAATAAATTTTTATGCTTACAGTAAGCTTTGTCTCATTTGTTTGATTATTAACCCAATGACTAACAAAAGAGAAGAGCCTCACCATGACTGATCTCCAGTGCAGACATCTATGGCAARATTTACTAGAGTTGTTATCCTTCTAAAGTGATTAAGAGGGGTAATTCCCTGTCATTTCTTGAAAGCAGATGGGAGATGACCACATGCCATCCTTCCTTCACAATGAATGTCAATGTGTCTGCACCTGTACTCACCTGTTTCACAGTTGTCTCCTCCAAATTTGGGGGGGCAGATGCAAAAGTAACGGTAGTGTCTTATTTTGCACACTCCACCGTTGTTACAGGGATTTGTATTACATGGATTTAAACCTATGGAGAAGAAACAAGGTATAGAGTAACTCCAGGAATTAAGAGAAACCTGGTTTTAAGCTGCTACGTAATTCTTTGTAGCCAAGAGGGACACAAGAAATACATTTTCTAACAATTCCTTTTTTACCTACCTTTGTAATTGAACCAAAATTCCATCTGCAAGAAGAAATCACAAATGAAGAGAAAAGTCATAAACAGTCATATTGATTACTGAAGATAATTCAGAAAACTTTTTTTTAGGGTCCACGTAAACTGATGTTTTGATTATAGCCATGAATACACTCACAGAGCAGATCTCCTGATCACCACCATGCCACTCGCTTTTGTTTGCACCATGGACCAGCCCCAGGATGGGACTGTCCTGGAACGGAAATTAAACTGAAAGCTCAGATCCATAAATGCTTTGGCCAGTGAAAGGTCTCCTGGCCCAGCACGATCACCATCTGCCCCGTCCCCCCMAACATGTCAATGAAAGGCCTCAGCACCAGCTACCTTGCTCTGAAGAGCCATTTCCCCTGTGCTGCTCTGCCTGCTTAGGAGACATAACCTGGCACCTCGGGCTGGATCCAGGAGCACTCAGGCCCCTCTGTGTGACACCCCTGAKTAGAAGACCCTGGCAGAATGCCCCAGCCCTGCTCCCAGTGGGATGCTGCCAAGCCCTTGGGAGYAGGACAGCATCCTCTGTATTTGGAAGGCCTGATGAAGCAAGCAACCTCTGAAAATAACCCAGTCATGTTGCTAAATTGATGCTCACACAGATATAGGATTTAGATACTTTCAAGGAATTGTGTTTAACATCTATGCAACAAACTGAGCCCTCAAAAAAATGAAATCTCACAGGTGTCTTGAGTGAAACACCCTGAAGTGACTCAAGCTGCAGAGTCCATAGACACACACCTACCAAAGCCATACCAGGTGGCTTGGGAAGGATTATTTACACCTCACTGCTAACTTCCCTTTATTTTTCCTAAAATCAGGTTTCTCACYGTTTTCTCCTGCGAATGGAAGATCTCCTTAGCTTCCTCAAATGAACACTTTTCCTCATTGCATTCTCTCTCCAGATTCCCTGGACGAATCTCTTCTAGGAAGTGGTTGGCACGTTTATGGACTCGCAGCACCTCATGGGCTTTGTCTTTTCTCATAAACGCTAGAAGAGAAAAATTGAACAGTTGATATGGGAAGACAAAGCGGCAGCATGTTACAGTCACAGTCAGAGGTATTCAGTGGAGTGATATAAATAGGGGAGTGGAAATGTACATGAACAGCCCAAATGAAAATAAAATTAGTGTATATTCCAGCAAAAGATGCCAGTAGCTGAAGCTTTCTTTCAGTGGATCGGAAGAGCCACTACTGAGACCTGCAGATAAGTGCAGAAATATTTTTTTATTCCACAAGACTCTTGAGTATTGCAGCTTCTTCTGTGGAGGATGGTTATATTTTTCTGCTTAACCATATTGATTCACAGCAATTATTAGTTTGATATTTGGTAATGGAGACCCAGAGTTTCCCAGGTGCTGCTGCGGCCACAACAGGACAGACACCAATCCTCCATTAAGAGAAATATAAAAGTGTCAGTTTTGCACTTACATTTAGTTCATCTCAGCTTCACTTCATTAAACTAGCTGCTCTCCTCCTGCAATGCCTGAAGCTACTACTGCCAGTAAGTCATGGCCAAAAGAGGGAATATGACAGTAAGRTTCTGCTTACACACCCCCTGCTGCTTCTGAAGGTTTCTGACTTTTTGTTACATCTCCAGAAGTCATAATAAATATTGCCCAATATCCAAAGCCCGCCCAGCAGATGGAGAGGGTGCTGCTACYGGTGTCCTAAGGTGAAAGCTCATACTGTAATCCCTACAAAGACCACAAAAATCCATATAGCAGTGCACATAACTGTGCTCCTTTTTCCAGGGCATGGGGCAGTGTGCTGGACGAGCCAAACCTTTGGACAAAGAACCCAGTTTTGGAGATGGACTGTAAAAGTACACATTTCTTTAGTTGCAGTAACCATATCTACAGCAATGCCTGAAAATTCTAGAATGATACTAAATTGCCTCATTTCTAAGCAGTTAATAACAGCGCACAAAAACTCTTAGTGGAAAAAGGCATTGGACAGATCCTGTTGTCTGGTAACAGAGAAAATGTCTTTCACATACGTGAGTGAAATTTCCCTTCACCACCCCTTTTGTTCTGAGGTCACCTCACAGGATTTACCTGTGCAGGTGTCCCACACAGTGGAGATGGCTGTGGTGAGCTTTCTGGTGTGCAGATAGACTGCCAGCTGTGCTCTTCCTAAGGACAATGATCCCTGAGATCCTGTCCACTCTTGTGCCTGTTCTACAGCTCTCTGAAGCCATTTCCAAACCTTGTGTAGTACAGTCAACACAAGAATACATGTTGAGAGTGCCTTATTTTAGCTTCCCAAACTGGAAATCTTTGCCATGCAAAAATCATTATGATTTTGGGTTCAATATCACAAAGAGAATATTTTTCAAAAGGAGAGTGGGCTAAGTAGAAAGCTGAAAAAGGCTAATTTCTCTTGAAAATATGTGTGTGTGTGTATATAGCTTCTTTCTATATGTATTTATATATATATAACTTTTTAATGTATATATATATATATATATATATATATATATATATATATATGTATGTATATGTAAATGTATAAAACTTTTCTCTTGTCTTGAGTTTTCTTCAACCCAGAGAACTTTGTGTTCAGAACAGGAAGGTAGTTTCAGTTTAAATGCTGAAATTGCCACAGTAACACAAGTGAAAAAGGTAACTTGGAAGTACTACCTGAATATGAAAACAGGCTGCTGCTGTTGATGAAGCACATCAGCAGGAGAAATATCCCAAGTAAGGAGCTGCTCCCCATGTCAGTGAGCACTCAGAACACTCTGACTTCCTTCAGAGGGAAAAGAAGAATCAGGTTTTGTTGTCACAAAACCAGGCAGCAACAAAGATTAAGTAGAAGCAAGAGGACAAGACCAGGGACAAAGCCCAGGTCATTCTAAACTCATGTCCCTTATTTCTCCAAGCCACCTCAGCAGGAGCCCCACAGGCAGAGGCTGAGCCAGCCTGGGCTGCGATGCAAGGTCTGAGCCAGACCCCCCACGGAAAAGCCATGGGGAGCATGGAAGTGCAGGGCCAGGCCCCAAAGGAGCAGGGGCCACTCCCAGCCACAGCCCAGTTCCCGCTGTGCCAGTGCACAACGAGCCACCAGCTCCAGCACTTCCAGTAGTCCCAGTGGTTCCAGCAGCCACTGTGCAATTCCTGATGGTCTGGGCAAGTAAGACCATCTGCACCAACCCCAGCCAGGCACCAGCTACCACATACCTGGCAGTTACAGGTACAACACAGAAGTTTGGATTTCTTGGCATTACCTTACCACGCTGAATGATTTACCAGGATTCGACAGCATGTACCTCTCTGCTACCTGCAGCACGTTTTCAAAAACACAGGATCCAGRGTGAGTTCAGCTTACACAAAACCGTGAAATTATACTCACTTTTTTTCTATACTTGTTTTAGGGGAAGACTGGAGGGAGATTTGGATGTTCACCAGAAACAGCCATGAGGTCATGAGGTTGATCATTAACCCGTCACAAATATTGACAAAAGAGAGACAACCTGCATTCTATGAAATGCATTAGAAATCCAAAATGAGAATAGCGCGTTTCCACACACATACACCGGTGTATTAAAAAGAGAATTAAAAAGGTGTTTAAAAATATCCTTCAGTAATAAAAGTCACCTTTCGCAACGAATTTATTCAAGAAAATGCGGAAATTTTGAGAGGAGTTTTCTAACATTCCATCACCTTTCAGCAAGTAAGACCAACTGCTTTGGAAAACACAAAAGCTGCTCTGTAAACCTCTGCTGAAATATGCACAGCTGGGAATGTGCAGTAGGATTCACAGCAGTCACTGCACAGTTTGCAGGCAGGCAAACATTGCACAGTCACAGCCACGGCTGACATTACAATTTCTGCCGTTAATCAGACCTGTGTTTTACTTGCTTTGAACACAGTCATATTTTTCCCTGTAGGTCAGTGTTACAGGTTCCCTTTTCCCAGTGCAGGCGTGGTGGGAAGGCTGCTGTTTAAAGCATTATTTTTTAACGTTCATCTGTCCCTAAATCCTGTCCCAAGGCAAAAAGAGGAGAAGAAGAGACACTGCCATCAAGTGATACAGAAGCTCTTGGCTTGACTGCTACTTCTTCAGTGCATGACTCAACATCCTTTCTTTGGTAACAAGCACAAGAGGCAGTTTCTGAGGGAACAAGTTCGTGAATTTAAGAGGTTTTAAGCCTCCTTGCTGAAAACRTATTAGATTTCTTACAAACCCTAATAAAATGTTTTTGTACTTGGGTTTTTTTTGTTTAACTGTCTCATCCCAAGAGCAGGCTGAAGTTCTTCACTGATCCAAACATGCATCCATGCCCATCGAGATCTTGGAAATGCATCACTATAGCAGAGAAAGTTTTTCTTTCTACAAGATTAATTATGTTTAACGAGTCTCAGGTACTAACACTAGAAACACTTGGACTATTGCTACTTCCTATGGACTTAGTGGTGCTGTATGCCTTTATTTTATTTATGACAGAGATGAAAACAAACACATATTTATCAGTAAAAGCACCAGCAATGCTAACACAGCCTGCAGCTGATTGCGTTCACCAGAACAGAAATGAACAGAAATGTTTGCTTGCCTGTTAACTAGAAGAGAATTACAAACCACGATAAATAGAGCCTGTAAAGCTTGGAATTAAAGGTCTTTTTTTTTTAAAGGAAGTTTGGTAGGGTAAAATCAGGCATCAAATGTGCAAAGAATGGAAAATACAGGTAAGTTCCAGTCACCTGCTGAATCAACAACCTCTGAACACTGGAGTAAGATGTGAAGAACTGAAGGCAGTAATGATATAATAAATATTTCACTGGGTTGAAAGAAAAATTATACAAATACAGAGCAAACTAAAACAGTACTGTGGGTAATACCTTGCAGTACAGCTGAAATGACAGAACTGCATCTCTATGGTTATCTRCAAAACACTTTTCTCTGTCCCCTCCTGCCTCCACCTCAACCAGTTCAGATATTTTACATCTCAAAGATGGAATTATCTAACCATGGACAACTTTATTTTCTACAATGCTGTATTGTATAGAATCTCAGCTGAGAGGTTATTTTCTTGCCTGTGTGGCCTAAGTAGGACCATGCCACAAACAAACAGCACAACCTGCAACAAAACAATGTAACAAGAAAAAAAAAAAAAGGAGGAAAACAGATACCAAGGAAAACAGCACACAAGGTTAACACACACTCAATATTTAATACTGAAGATCTGACAGTACATTACACCACATACTGTTATTAGCACAGAGCCACAACATTCCAGACTCTGGGCCAGAATCAACCCTTCGAAGGAGCTGACATATCTATGTGGTGCTGGATCCATTCAAGGTATTGACTAACTTTGGTGTAGACTCCAAATTTCTCCTTTCTTCCACAGCCTTCACCCCAGCTCACAAGTCCTACTAAAAACCAAGTATCCCTGTATCTAGTGAACATAGGGCCTCCGCTGTCCCCACTGCAGGAATCTTTCCTGTYTCCCAGGCTCCCAGCACACAGCATGTTGTCAGAGATTGGGGAGCTCATGGCCTGGATGCACTCATTCCGGGGCACGATGGGGATTTCAATGTACCTGAGGGAAGCAGCRTAGCTGTTGTTACGCTCACTCTTGCTGCCCCAGCCTGTCACTACCATCTGCTTCCCACTCCTCATCAGCTCCTGCTCTGCCAGGCTGCGGGTGGGAAGGCAGATGGGGAGCGCGTATGTGTAATACATCACATGCTCAGCCAAGTGCAGCATGGCTATGTCATTATCCGAGGTCTTCTTGGTGTAATTTTCGTGGGTCACCCATTTGTCAACCCAAATGGTTTGCTCRTCTGCCTCAGGACGGAAACGGAATTTACCTGGAAGAACAAACAAGATGACAGATGCTGCCAAAGCTCTCTTTACGTTGAACACCAAAGTATCTGGATTACACCAGACATTAGGACTGCACTCCATATTTTACTTCTTTTGTAATACAAACAACTGTTTATGTCATAGGTTAACACTGTTCTTAACAGATGGACAAATCTGTCAACTTTTCATATTTATGGAAGTCATRAATACCTATAGAGTGCTAGAGCTCTGGTCATCAGCTGAGAAACCAAAATGTCCTGAGGTGTTCGTATTTCAGTACACTTGTGCAATGTGAGAGACCTTCATGAGGAAAACAACTTTCTTGGAGTCAGCATTAAAAGCTGGGAGAGCAAGCACACCACAATAAAGGACATTCACAACAGGACATGAGTTTTAATTACACTGCATAGCCAGGGCCTGGATGGCTGAATGTCAGGATTTGTAAGATAAAGTTGACTGATGRGTAAGGTTATTCCTTTCTGAAATGTTACATCTTCATTTTAAGGAATTTTTGACTGCCTAAGACTTCTCAGTTGCTATTTGTGCTACATGATCATGGCTACTTTGTGGGTAAAGCAGTTATGGAACAGCAAACAAGAAACTGTGTTGAAAAGGGCCAGAAAGGCAAGAAGTCATTTGTGATATAATACAATAGGAAAGGCAGAGCTCRGTCTTTCTGGCAGGCTGTCAATGAGGTCTTCCAGTTTTTTTTCTGTAAGGAGTCTCTCCAAGCATAGGGACTTATGAACCACAGTATTACAGACATATATTCTCAAAAGATCCCTTAAATCCAACTTTGGATCTTGGACTTCCAGACCATTTATTTCTGAGTCTCYCTTCTTGCTCCTCTGCAGACAATGGATAGTTCACATGTGGCCAGAGCAGCGAGTTAAAGCTGCCCTGATGTCTTGTACTAAGTGGTACCAGCACCTGAAGGACTTCCTAGAATTGAGCCAACAATCACAAATCAATTCTTCTCTCCTATCAAAACCTCTTTTCCTTGCAGTGACAATGTCCACAACACCTCTGAGGCAACCTGAGGCCACTGTGGCTGGGGGCTGGCTGGCAGGTAAGGAAGAGGCAGGGCTTTATTCCTGCCTTCAYAGGCACAAACTCTGCTTTAGGCCTCAAAGTAACTCTGGACTCAAGCACTGTCAGACCATCTCCTCTGGGAAGGCAGAGTGACTGTGCAGGAATACACTTGCTGTGGGGTCACATGCTCTGTACACTAGCACAGCCACCAAATGTCTCCATCCTGAGGCACCCATCAACCAGTGCAGGTGACATCTTTTGCACTGCAGCGACAGGTTCCCTCCCCCCAGCCCAGGGAGACGGACACCCTTTGACTTCTGGTGGGTTATCCACCTCCAGAGTTTCAAATTCCAGGAATTCTGGATGTACACGTGGATGTACTGAACCCAGAGGCTGTGGAAATGCATTGAATTCCTTTCACACAATAAGGAGCATCATAAACTTGCTGCTGGCACAAAAACATTAACTATGAAGGCAGAGAGAGTATTTTGAATTGAATCATTACATCCACCTATCTGGTCTATCTTCTTGGAGTTCCGAACACACTTCTGGGTGCTCTTAGGCTGGAGACGAAGGTACAACAGCCACAAACAGAAATATTGTTCTCAAATCCATCTTCCAAAATTTCAGCTGCTCAGAGAACTTTCTACTTCAGACACTAAAAAGCCACGTAAGCCCCACTACCAGACTTCTAYCCAAGCTGAGTGCAAACCCAGATGGGAGTTCCCCCTCCAGTTTTGCTACTATGGATGGCAAGCTGCCGTGGGACAAGTCCAGAAGCGTGTGGGGTATACTAGCCTGACAGGCATGGGTTGACCTGTGCAGACCCAATACAAACACATTCCTGGCTGTTCCCACAGACATGGCAATATCTCCATCCAAAACTCTGCTCCATGTCCCTCATAGACATCTCCAGGTTTTTTCTGATGAGAACTGCTTTTGTGGTGGCAGATGTCTCACTGTGGAAAGGTGAATATTCTGGCACTAAGTGGACCCAAGGCCACATCACACACTTTGCAAATTGGRTGTACATAAACTTATTGTCTCTGTCTCAAGCACCTGCACATCCACAGTATATATGGAACATGTGCACAGACCATCTATTTTTAAGGCTATATACACAGACAATATATTGGCAGGGCTTTCCACAAATACTGGGAATAATCTATCCTTTCACAAATTGGAAAGCAAGCAGTTGAGCTGTTATGCCTCAGCACCAATGGTAGATAGAAAACACTGTTCAAAAAAAAAAATCTACGTAAGTGTGAATGAAACACTAATTATTTTTTGTCTCTTAATTCAGGAGAAGCACTTACTTGACTTAGTGACATTTTCTCATGTGCCAGAGAGCAGCAGAGCAAATAAAGGCAGTGTTGCCATTCTGCAGCACCTCTCTTTCTTCTTGAATGAAACACTCTTAAATGTTTAAAAKCATGAAAAGGCAGGAAGAGATCCTGTGACATTCTCCTTCTAGGATCAAGGCTTTTTTTCCAGTATTGGGATGACCTTAAATACTTCCATCACCAGAAAAACACAGGCAGAAGAGACCAAGCCTTTCTACTTTACAGACCAGCTGCAGTGCTCAGAAGACATGAGSTCACTTCCAAAATAAGGCTGATAATTGCTCAAATGAAATCGGATTCTTACTAAACTTTGTTTTAAGCTAAGGTGCATATTAAATACTGCCTAGACAGACCACTCCTACAGCCAAGGACTTCTGTCTTCAGAACCTGCTAGTCTTTTCTCTAAGATGATAAATGTTGGGAATGAAACAGTTATATTTAAAAAACATAGGGACAGGTGATTTTTCCATACCAAGTTTTACTCTGAACCCTTTATGTTTCTCAAGGCAGTGTGCTGCTGTTAGGATCCATGCTGGATGGATGAGAACACCCCCACACAGAAATGTTCCTTCAGTATTTTCCAGCATAATCTGAAACAAGACAAGAGAGGTATGACACTGCATKGAGCACAGCTCACAGAATACAGCACTCATTCTTCTTGGAGGCTGCCAAATACCCAGACTTATCAAGCACCAAAGCATGTCACATTAACTGATGCCAAAGCTCTACAGTGGGACAAAAGCTCTATGAATAGAGTCTCCATGAAATACGTACAAAAAAGTTTTGAATGTTCTCCCTGAATAAGGGCTGGCTTCATCCAAATCAGCATGGGCCACTGCAAAGCAGCACTTTGTACTCAAAGCTTTGAAATACAGAGCACAAAAGAGGGATGTGTCCCACACCAGAGAGAGTGCATYATCTCAGGCTGCAGCTCTCACACTATGGTGTAAAAGGCCCTTTAATATCAAAGAGAACCAGGTCCTAAATATTTGCATTCATTAGTTCCATGGTAAGCTCTCTGAGGTCTCTTTTTACTCTGCAATAACCCAGCCTGCCATTGCATAWTTTAAAATAAATTATTAAACTGGCTAACTTGAATTTATGACAGACAGGACTTGGAAGAAAGGGCAGGAAGATCATCTCCCACTGGAAGGCTGTTGCAGGAGCTGAAGCTCACATCACACAGCATGAGTTTCCCAGGATGGAGCAACAGAGCAGGTGAGTGTTATCACCATCCTCTCGGCAGTGTTGGCAAGATACGGTCAAAAACTTAGCAACAGAAACAAGGTCAAGAGTTCTCACAGATATTAAACCATTTTTTCCCGCTAYTCCAATCTTTGGGATGCTTTAGAAAAAGCTAAGGGAATCTTAGCTTCATATGATGCTACCAGTAGCAATGCAGGAGCTTTTCTATAGCAGAAAAGCAGGCAGAGCAGTTCAGAAGAGCCTGAATTATTTGTAAAAAAGAATCCCTTTCTTCTCACCTGCCAAGGGCTGCCTCCCTTTCTTCCAACTGTTCCATCAATGAGCCGAATATTGAAGTCTGCTTTGGCTTCAATGTAGTCCAACTTCACTCTTCCACAAGGGAACTCCACTACAGAGGATGCAGAGAAGTTCACCAGCAAAGCCCAGATCACCYAATACTAAATCTCTTTGTAGATTCCCTCTGTCTTTCTAACCTAGGCAATATTGTTCAAAGGTTTCATGGAAGTCCCTCAATGCTTGGCAGAGGAGGCAGTCTCCTGGCTCCCTTCTATGCCTCCATGAGGCATATTAAGTGCCATAAAGTGGGTATGGAGCTGGGAAATACAGGCAGAGTTACTCAGCATGGAAAAGATGTTTTCAGAATCAGTACAAAGTGCACTGCAGACAAATCTCCCCTAAAAGTCTTTCACATCAGTCTAAATAATCCTCTGTCAAAGCTGGACTACAAACATCCTGCTCTTACCTACAGGCTCACAGTTGGTGTGGTCATCCTTGAGCTGATACCCCGATGCACAGCTACACAAGCGATGCTGCTTCGCAGGGTCCTCCCTGCAGAAATGTTCACATCCCCCATTATCCATGGAACAGTTGGTGTATTTGATCTCTGTGGGAAAAACAAACAGCAAGAGAGACGTGGAGTTGGGAAGTCAGAACCACAGAAAAGCAAGGTGGTAAAGTGGCATCATACTTCAAGTGAGCAACAGATATCAATGGATTTGGTAYGACAGCTGTGGGCTTCAATAGCACTCGCGTCCCAAGACAGCAAACAGACCTAGGTCCAGAATCAGGCAGTGAGGAGATGGAGGAAACAAATTACTGTCAGGTAGACTGGAGAACAGAAAATTCCTTGTCACTTATGTACCAAGTTGCACAGTGAAAATGGTTGATGGTACATGACTTACAATGCTCATCCCTAAATATGCTATCTAGCTTTTGTCCAAGGAAGGTCACAGTAATAAAATATTTGCAGTAAACTGGGTTTTCCCCTGTATTTAAAAACCCCATCATAATCCCTGGGTTGATTATTCTAAGGTAAACCTCTGCTTTACAGAGTTATTTCCAATATTGYCCAAAATTTAGATATCTCATATCTTTCAAATTCTGCCATGGCAACACAAAGTTAATTTTGYTTTAGATAAGCAAAGATAAACCTCTCGTCACATCAAGAAGTAAGAGAGAAATCACATTATTAAAGAAAGTGAGTATGTTGTGCAGTGACTCTCCCTAGAGATCCCCATCACAAAGTATGTTATTTTATAGTGGATTAAAATGCAGTGTTACCATAATTGCACAAARCCCCCTCCCAGCCTTTGTTACAGATGCAGGAAAATTTTCCAATATTGTCCTTGCAGATCCCATTGGAACAAGGGTGYTGCTCACACTGATCTCCATCTGAAACAGAGGTGAGAAAACTCAAGTTACTGAATCATACAGAGCTCACAAATCAAACACCAACACAAGCTCCTCCCCAAATTCCCAAATATCACCCAAGTTTCTGGTACTTAATCATTACACCTCCATAGTACTTGGCCAGAGACAGGGCCATCAGTTCAGGTTCTCAATTACAGCTGCAGAGCAAGTGGAGCGGGCAGAAGGGGAGGAAAGAGTAAAGCTTGAGACGGGCAGGGCAGCAGCAGGYTACTGCTGGACCACATCATGCGTTTGAGCATCAAAGCATTTTTCACCAATTCCTTAACTCTGGGAAATTGACTGATGATAGGTACAGGTGCACCTCAAGTGTTTTAGGACATTTGCTTCTGTGACRGAACAGGAAAACATTCTCTGCCCACCCCATATAAGAGAGAATGAGAATTTGAATCAGTACCAGTAGCTCCTAAGGAAGCGTGGAGAAGTGATTACAGAAGTCTTTACTTACCTACATACTTGCTCCAAAAATCTAGCTGTGGAGAAACAAAACTTRTATTATGGCAAGAAAACCAATTTTAAGAAGCAAAGGATTTAAAGTGTGTCATGATCTTGGCCAAGAGGACACAGCACTTGGATCAATAGCATTGGTCTCATTCTTGTTGGTAGTGTAGTGACTAGCGCTACAAACCAAGATAACTGGCCAGTGATCCTCCTGTACTGCCTGTACTAAGCATAAGACCACCCCATCCTGCTTGCTGGCTCTTTTCTTGTCACTTGCTACTTGTCACTTACTAAGTCACTTGAACTCACTTGAGCCCAGTTAGACAAAACATGGGTATTCCAAGGACCCTCTCTCCTCTGGGATCTGAGGGACAGCAAGGACTGYGTCATCCTATGCTTTGGGCCTACTCTGCTAAACATGGCAACAGAGTCCAACTCAACCCAACAACTGAGTGTGGAAAGGTGCAGGGATCAGTGAACAATAAACAAAGTGTCCAATTCAAAATAGGAGTTTGGAGAAGGAGAGCGCAAACATAGTGATCAGAGAAATGTTTGTCAGACACAACTGGGAGATTTGGGAGATACACTGAAAGCAGCCAGGCCTGGTGAATGGACAGCAAAGGGGAAAGACTGGGAGAACTGGRAAAAACCTAGTGGCAGCAAGAATAGCCAACGGGGTCAAGCAAGAATTTAAATTAACTGTCTGGGTTCTAAACCTCACCAGGTAGGACATGTTTGAGTAGTGAAGCTCTGTGGTCCATACAGGGGTAACTTGACAATCACTGTAACACAATGACTCAAAACCWTGCCTACACCCGAGAAGTCAGGAGMGATCCATGTTCCGTACTGACAGCATGATCTCCTATGCCATAGATTGCAATATTTTAAGAAAATAATTGATTGGCTAAGTTCCCCACTCATCCTTAAAAAACCCAACTTACTGTTGCTTCCCTGGTTTCAAATATCTCACTGGCCTCCTCAAAGTCACAGAGCTCTTCAACACACTCACGCTCCACAGAGCCTGGCTTGAGCTCCTCCAGGAAACTGTTTGCCCGCTTCTGGATTCTCAGGACTTGATTTGCATCTTTACTGCTGTAAAATACTGCAAGCAAAAAGGGGAAAATGCAAGCAGAGAAAAGAGCTGGCTGAAAACTGGTAGTAGTGCTTCCCAAAAGACACAAATGAGAGCCATAGCCCCTCTCCAGCACAGCAAGAAAGGCTGCCTTAGACACTATGTGCTGTCTGTGCTGTGCTGCAGAAGCAAGTGCCAGCCTGTCCTGTGCTGCTCTGAAGGCTCGTGGGGCTCAGTAGGGCCTCTGAGCAGGCAGCTGCCATGGTCCCAGCACTGCCTGTCAACCTCTACTAAAGGGAGTCAAAACCGCCTAATAGGAATGATTCCAGCCACTACCTCTGACTGACAGAGGAGCAGGAAACRCACTTGCAGTGACTGGGAAAGGGTGAAAGCCATCTCTCAAAAGAACACTTACTTGAGGAGCCACAGCCTTGTGAAAAGCAGGCAGCCAGCAGCAGCCCCGCGGTGAGGAGCTTCCACATCCTGTGCAGGGATCACCTGAGGAGGAGAAGGCAGTTGACAAGAGAAGCACATTGCAGAGTGACACAAGACCCTGCTGCAGACAGTTCCAATCCATCCAGCTCAGCCAGCTCTCTCACTTGCTTTCCACAAAGCAGCTTCCCTGCTGAATGCTCTGCTRTGCTCTGTCTCTGACTCCAGCTCTGGAATGGCCGTTCACTAGAGTCCCTCCAGAATGGTTTCCTCGTTCACTTTAACACATCAGCAGCTCTACCAGAACACTTCTGGTCTGTCCTGACAACCTCCCCTTATCACTGGACATTTTTGACAAGCTTAGTGGTCCATTAAAGCAAGCTATACTTGGAAATCTCAAAGGATACAATACTTTTGAAGCACTTACTGCTTTATTCAGTGGGAATCAGTGTGATCTGTTCTTCCTCCATGAGCTCTGTTGGAAGTTAGTTAATCCATAACTTGATATTTACTCTTTGGAGTGACATGAAGTGCTTTCTTCTTAGTTGTTAAACAAACTTGCTCAGGGAGACTATTTACYTGCATACAGGGGAAAAGTGAAACAGCTGAGGCACCTACTCTGCCTTTATCAATTTTTTTTTCCCTTCTGATTCTCTGGTGAGAAGAAATGGTTATATATAGTTTGAAAGTGTATTTCCCAGTGTGAGGTCTCTTGAGAGACCCTGCCCTCTTGTCACAGTACACAATCACCCAAAAGGGGCACACATATACAATCTTTAAGAGTCCTCCCACTTCACTCTCTCATCAAAGCTTCCACCACAAAATAGCCATGGGGACTAACCCTCCTGACAGCCATGAGCAGGTACCAGGTGTTTGTACCAGCATGTGGCAACTTCTGGTGCCTGGAACTAGCTGTCATCAGAACAAAGTATTCTATTGAATCCTGAACACTAAATATCAGAAAAAAACGCCTAATCCTTTCCAGAAGTTTTCTTGCATCAAAGGTGGTAGAAACCAGTGTGTCCCAGTTCTCTGAGAACAGTGTGTGCAGTGGCATCTCTGTGAGCTGTGCAGCAGAATTCCAGAATCATTCATGTTGGAAAAGACCTCCGAGACCATTGAGTCCAACCTGTGACCAATCTCCACCTTGTCACTAGCACAGAACACTGAGTGCCACATCCAGTCATTCCTTGAACATGTTGTTAGAGGTTAGGGTTTCTCCTTTTGTTTTCCGTCTTGAGGAATTTGTTTCCCATTTTGTTGCTAACAGACAGCAATGGGCGGGTCATTACCTTAATGACTAGGTGCTCCGGAAGAAGTTTCCAAGCCCTGGGGGGTAAGAAGGACTCCATGAGGCATTCCTTCTACCTGACAGTTTTTTTCTCTCTGTGGAGTGCACACTTCCCGCAAGAGTTCCGACTCGGTGAAAAGGTGGGGGGACGTGCGGTAAGGGCATGGGGGGGGAGGGGGACGGGGGTGCGTAGCTCACTTCTTGTCCTGCTTGTCTTGGGGGAGGCCGGTGCACCTCCTGCCTTCCGGGGAGAGCTCGCCACGGTAGGTTCGTGCTTKCTAGCTACACTGTGGGCTTCTGCTCTCCCGCTTTGCCGGGACCTCTGTGATTCCAGCTACAGTGGTCGAGTTCTGACACACCTCGTCTACAGCGACAGGATTCTGCTCGTCTCTGCCCATCTGGCTGTTCGGAGGTTCCTGCTACAGCTGCTCTTGCTGTCCAGAGGAGGCACCAGGATCGGCTTTCCCCGTGAGTTCGTAAAGGAACTTTTCTCCATCCATCGCTGCCACTGTGCCCACCATTGGCCATGTGAGAGCTGAAACCAGCCGGGATCTGCGCCACAGCGCCCCCTGCAGCCGTGGGGGAATCATCGCACCCGCCCTGCCCGGCCGGGAGCCAACAGCGCCCCTGCCGRCTGGGACTGGAACTGCACCGAAGGGGAGGGTGTGCGGCAGCCCAGAGTAGGCTGTGGTTGGGTTGGTTGTTGCTATTGTTGTTGTTCCGTGTTTTACCTTGTTATACCAACTAGAAAAACTGTTATTCCCTTTTTTCCCCATATCTTTGCCTGAAAGCCCCGTGATTTCAAAGTTATAATAATTCAGAGGAAAGAAAAGTCATATTCACCACTCCCCAAAAAAATCTGTGCCTTCACTGGCAAACGCCTGCCTTTCAAACCAAGACACACATCCAGGGATCTACCTGGACAGCCCCTTCTGATGCCTGATCACCCTTTCCGGTAAGAAATTCTTCCTGATGTTGAAGATATGGCATCTTCATGCAAATTACCTGTGCATGTCCCAGGARCATGCCACCAGAGGTTAGGGAAAGATAGGCCACGCCTGGATCTCAGCTCACATCCTGTGACAGCTGATTAGGAGAACCCTGACTGCTTATAAACCTTCTATTTCCTTTTTCCCTCATAAACTTGRCCATGGACTTTCTTAAAAACAAGTTCTCTTTAAACAAAGTCCATCAATTTGGGACTTCAGCTAAAAAATTTGCTGCATCCATATTCCATCTAGGGAAGATGTGTGCACTGCAAAGCTCTACTGGTATGTTCTTTTATCCTCACTTCAGCTGTTCAACAAGAAAACTTCAGCTGAGATTAATGTTAACAGAATTTTGCTACAAGTTAAGTTTATGAAACACACCTGAAGACTGGAAACATAAAATAGAAAACCTAAATAGAAACATGGGTAGTACACTGTATTACAAGTATTACATTTGTAGCTGACCTGGCTATTTGCTACCATGTAGGTTATGTGGTTTTGAATAMATGTCTGTTTCTGAGATTCGGTATAGTTTTAGAAATAAGATTGGAAATTCAGGACATGCACACCAACTGCCAGCTTCCAAACCAATATGTCAGCCTCCTAAACACTTCTCTGTTTTTTCCTAACCCCTGAACTGATGCCCAGTTAGAATTAGCTTACTTCTTCATCCCCCTTCCCCCCCCCCTTGTTTTGAGGGCTTTATTTTCCTGTTTTCTCCTGCCACTGTGGTGARTAAGTATTTTAAATGCCAGCACTTGGGCTCTCAGGTGATCTTATGACTGCAGGCACAGTGGATTGAAGAAAAGATGCTCCAGGGTATTTCAAATTTTGCATGCCAGGGACTCATTTCAGTCTAAAAAAATCACASTGCTGGGCTCACTGCTGTCTAGTTCACCTTCCTTTTAAAAAACAGGGATTTTTCTAAGGAGGGCTAGAAGAGGCTTAAGAGAAGAAAGGAGAAACCTCACAAGAGAATGCCAAGGCAGAAGTTCCACAAATTTAAATTAACACTGTGGAGACTTCTGATTCAGTGTGTTATGAATGGCACTAATAATCAAAATCCTCCTTGAAGTAAAAAAGCATCATACATGTTTCAAATTTCACAGCTGAATGATATTCCCCCTTACAGCTTGAAGGGACAGAGCACACCAGAGTGTTTACACACTCCTGTGGGTAAAGAAAGCCAAAAGCTTTAGCTTTGCCTTTTCTACAGGAAAACCTTTGGCAAATTCTCAAATGTCTTCTCAGCCTTTAGYCTCTTAGCCAGGAACACCATATTACTCCTCTCAAATTTTTCTAAATTGAAATTAAAAACATAGATTTCTGCAAATTAAATACAGACAGATGTAAATTTTAATAGAGAAGGAAATGGAAATGGCAAAAAGTATCACAAAAATCAAAACTCACAGCCCTTCAACAGTCATCCTGTGCTACATCCATCAGTGCTTCCTATTTCATAGCTTTKAAGTTGCAACAAATCTGAACAATTCATTGAGCAATGAAGACACTAAGCCTACGTCCTACATGCACACTGGAGCCTCTACCCCCCAGAGCTCTACCAGTCTCCCTCTCATCCCAAGTCCTGATTTCTTGCAAGACTTGCAGAAACATAGTGTTCTGTAAACTGTCTGAAATGAGACAGCAATTCCAAACAGGAATTACAYAGGGAAAGACAGACTGCTCCTGCTTCCCTAGGAAACCCAAGCTGAAGTATCCATCTCCTCAGACTGCTTTTCTTTAAAGAAAAGGTCCTTGGAGCACAAGGCTTTGCTGAGTTCAGAGGAGCACTGGAACATGTGCCAAAAAGGCAAGAATACCTCTCCATGGAGTGCCTATGTGCTGCTGGGAAGTGCTGCTKTGAATCCAGTTTGCAGCCTGGGAACAAGGGGAATTCAACAACCGGTGCAGATRTCAAGCTCCTCCGAGTTTGTTACTWCMTGGGCTGGGATCTGCTCACATCTATGAGTGCAGCTGGGGYTGCAGCTCTGCACAGCCTCTGCCAAGAGAGAGACCACTCCTCTCACTCCAACTCCTCCCCTGGAAGAGCAAATCAAACTGCTCATGGAGGAGGACACAAAGGCTGGGGCCACCCCTGCAGTGCTCCCAGGAATAAATGCCATTGACCACAACTGACTTGCATTTTACCATGAAGTCAACCAAAGGGGTCTTCTAGGTCATATGCAAACTGCCCCAGCTCTTCCTTTCTGTGAACTACGCCCCCCCCCATCACTGGGTATGTTAGCAAAATGCTGGAACTCTCCAGACAGCTTTTGCTGGAGAACTGCCATGACTCCTTTAGCTGTTATCAACATGGAATGTCACTTTGGAGTTTAAGGACTTTTTCATTCTGCCCACWTGAGGTCATAAGATCACCTGAGAGCCCAAGTGCTCGTGGCATTTAAAATACTTCTTCACCATAGTGGCAGGAGAAAACAGGAAAATAAAGCCCTCAAAACAAGAGGGGTGATGAAGAAGTAAGTTAATTCTAACTGGGCATCAGTTCAGGGGTTAGGAAAAAAAAGGGAAGTATTTAGGAAGCTGACATAYTGGTTTGGAGGTTGGCAGTTGGTGTGCATGTCCTGAATTTCCAATCTTATTTCTAAAACTATACCGAATCTCAGAAACAGACATGTATTCAAAACCACATAACCTACATGGTAGCAAATAGCCAGKTCAGCTACAAATGTGATACATGTAATACAGGGTACATGTAATACAAGTTGTTTCAGGCCCAGCTAGGGCGTCCATAGTTATTCATACTCTTTTATTTAAACTCATTGGTAGAGATCTTCACAGCACACCTCCCTCCCAACCCAATCTMTCCTCTGGAGATCCATTAGGTATCAAACCAAGAGGATGGCAGCTCTGAGAAGGAGGTCTGACATTCAGTAATGRCACACTGAGTGAGGCAGTGAGTGTTTTGCTATTGGCTTCTACCACGTTATTTAAAAAAAGACTAAAATTAATTAACCTGTATCAGAGGAGTAAGAATACCTTCTATCTCTGCTGTTGCTTTCTTTGCAGGTTTTCAGTAGTGCCACATAAAGCAGAGCCTGACATTCAGACTCTGATGCATGTGTAAGTAAACAAAGTAATCTTTCTTTTCTCTTTATTCTGGCTCCACATAACTAACATTGTAATGATCAATTTTACCATTTTCATCATCCAAGAGTAYATAACATTAGTATGATGCTCCTGTTCCATACACTATTCTCTCCACACTTCTGTTTAATTATCAAGTACAAAGGTGTTTTTCACGTAGAGAATACACCCAACATTGTAACTTAWTTTCCACCCACTTTGCGACAGTACTATGGAACCCTACAACCACCCTTCTCAGTTGAAATAAATCTTCTGCAAGTTTCCTGTCAGCATCTTACGAACACACTGATCTGTACAGATGGAAGAGAAAGCTTGTCACAATCCACTCCATGGACTGCTCACCCAAACACCTATATTTTTTTTTGTTTCAAGTTTACAGGTGTCCTTTATGACATTCAGTTTCTACATTTCATGAGAAAATTCACTTCTCCCACATTTCTGTAAATGCATTTTCACTTTCTCCAGTCACTGTGCATATTGCCTGCAATAAACTGAGTGCACAGAGCCCAGGTGGAGGACAGGACAACTGCTCCCATCTCATCCTGGCACCACAGCACTTGTGGCCACAAACAGCCACCCAAGGAGGGGTAACCAACACAGCCCTGCTGAGTGTGACAGTGCTCCCATTGAGCTGTGGGTTTGCTGCCAGCAGAGCTATGATCAGCATGTGCATCAGTAGAAGCACCACATTTAAAATGTTTAAAATGTCTTTTCACTGCGAGACACAGCTAAAGAAATGAAATTACCTCCATGCCAATTAAACCAACACAAAAAATGCTACAAAATTAGTCTACAACACTTACATTTACCATTTCACTCCTCTTTAAGGAACAGCTCTGAACTTCTGATGTAAGCCAGGATAAAGCCATTTAAGCACAGCACACATTATTAGCTGGTTCACACCAGATGGGCACAGCAGCCCTCTCACAATGAAATCAGTAACAGAGAATCCTTACTGGAAGTTCAGAAACATGTTTACTTTATATACAAGAAAAATATATTTACAACAAGTAAAATATGTACAAAAAAAAAGTACAGGAGACATTTCCATGGTAATCACTGTATAAATTAACAAAATAAATAGGAGGGAAGCAGGTCCCACTCTTAAGGCACTAAACCTTCTTCCCAAGACTGCACAGGGATTCACTTGCTTCCCGATGCTTGTGACAAGATCACAGGAATGGTGGGGAGACCCCTGAGAAACAACGCTCGGTGGACAATGATAAACAGGCAATCACTGCTGACAGTTGCAGAACATAATTTTTCATCCTTTCCTTTTTTTTTTTTACAGTACACACATCTTAAGATACAAAATATGTCTTGTAAACAGTCTGTTTTACAAATCACATCGCTATTATGCACATTTTTAAATAACACTAAAACAATGAACGAAGCTTTCCATATGATTTGGGTGCAGAACCAGTCACAGCACTGGCAYTGAAGGCCTTGGCAGAGCTGGAGGCTCCCAGGTGCCAGACCAGCACCTCCAGACACCCCGTGGCACAGCTCCCCTTGGCCACCGCTCCTGCCGACATCCCAAGAGCTACAACAGAGAGGCTGTACCACCTCTCCCGAGGGCAGACCAGGGCAGAGCAMTGCCAGCAGCCAAACCTCTCTCCACTCTCCACTGCATGCAATCTCACATAGTCTGGACATCATTCCCCAGAATCTGCCTTTAAATATCCAGGATGGTGCCAGAATGTGAGAATGGACTGAAGCCTCTTCCAAGCAGAAGAAACCCTGTGCCCAGCTCACTGCAGCCACTGCCAGGAGTAAGGGATGTGAATAGAAGGTGCCACATGGCTTTCACAGGAGTTGCATTTTTAGGGGAGTTAACACCTGTGTGATATGCACAGTTCTAGCTTCTCTCAGGCTGGTGTTCCTGAGACTGCTGGACAGTCTCTTTATGGCAAAGCAGCAGATTTTTACTAAATATCTTTCCTGAGTTTCTCTCCCAAAAAAAAAATTATCAGAAGAGAAACTCAGAATAACCTAGCCAGCAGTTCCACCTGGCTCCCTACTTTGCAGATAGCTCTCACTGATGTTYAACACAAATTGTCTTCACCTATTCACAAAAATCTCTGCAACAGAAATCTGCATTATTCCCAGTGAGACACACAGAACTACAACCCTTTTGGGATTTTTAGACCTATACCTTAATAAATATTCAAAGGCACTCAGGTTAAACGTGGATCCCATTTAACAGTTCTTAAAAGAAGGTAGAACTCCCTCACTGTCTCTGATAAATAACAGATAGGAATATACTGGCTGTCAATCCTTTGATAAATGTGCAAGTGCCCAAAAAGGATTTGAAGGCATTGACACACAGATCATAAAAGCAAAAGAAATGAAGATGAGTCTGTGCAGGCCTCATCACTTACGTASATGGCTAATGGCCATCAGGTCTTGATAGATATGGCATGAATTAAGTAACATGCCTGAATGAAAAAACTCTTTGGATGCCTCTGTTGCTCTAGGCAGGAAGAACAGAGAGGAGCTGTTTCTATGGAAGCAAGAATTTAATCCCTCAGGGATTATGCAAGCAAGGCAAATGCTTATTGCTTATGCATCTTTAACCATGAGGCTGCATGGGGAAAGTTCACAGTGAGAGAAGCTCCTTCATTGCATACAGGAACAAACTCACCTCCAGAGTTACGACCTGCCTTGCCCCACTGCTGCACTCTCCTGGGAAGGCACATGAATGCCCCCAGCCCACAGTTCTGGGACAGGAAGTGGACTGCACACACTGTGAGGTCACTGCACACAACCACTGAGGCTGGCTGCATCCTGGGGCTTTCTTAAGTAGAGGTTTCTCCTCATTTTCATCCAGACAGTACTCTGTGCCTCAACAAGCAAGTGGGACAATACAGCATGTCTACAGTTCTTACTTATCTGATACCACAGGAATTCAATATAGTAAGTGGGGGTTGGGGTCTGTACTGATAAACAAAAAGTACAGCTATGGAAGCAATTGCAAAAGTATAGATAGGAGAAGTAAGTTCAAGGCAAGGCTGGACATATTTCCTGCTCAGGCTCTACAGTATTTATACCGTGTTTCCAGCCAGAACAAGCACACTTCTTCTACCTTCTCATGAGTAAACCCTGTCCCTCGCCAGGCTGAGAGGGGACACATGGATGAATGTGTCTGGTTAGAACAGACAGGCAGAGTCAGGATAACCCATGGTGAAATACTAGAGAATTCAATAGTTTGCCCAGCTGAAATGAAATCGGCCCAGAGCCTTTATAACTTGACAAATCTTTAATAAACTAACTTGACTGATTGTTATTAAGACTACAGAAATTATASCAATTTGATAAAAATCCTTACAAGTAAAAAAAAAAAGAATTAGGTCACCAGCAAATCTTTTATGCTACTGTGTATGTGGCCTTTTCTGTCTGCAGCCATAGTTGGACAGTTGCCACTCTGTAATAATAATAAAAAAATAAATACACAGGAAACAACTGACTAATAAAAAATTTCTGCTGTCTCTCGAGTTTTACAGCACTGACTTGTTGTCAAATTCCCTTTGCACTCATAACGATGGGTGATATAACTATGCATGCTGGTTCTGGGCTTTAACAGCCACCCAGCTGGGSTCAGCCATTTAGAATCTCTGATTCAGAGACACAAATTTTTCCATGCTCCACTGTTGCTGGTACCAAAGGCAATTTATCAACATACTCCAGTATTCATTATGATGCTTATTTGCTCAGTAACAGAACTCCTTCTCTCAGTGCTCTTAGAGGAGCCCTGAT
The DNA here is from genome assembly GCF_030028575.1 of Malurus melanocephalus. Taxonomy (NCBI): domain Eukaryota; kingdom Metazoa; phylum Chordata; class Aves; order Passeriformes; family Maluridae; genus Malurus; species Malurus melanocephalus. Next base: position 335,675 of record NW_026623798.1, on the reverse strand, counting down.
GTTTTACAGCATAAGGAATGTCTCTGAGGGCTAAAATCCAGGAGAAGTGAACTACCCTAATCTTTTGCATCACCCTGGAGTGACGGACCAAGGCAGCAAGAAAGAGAAGCAAGGTGGGAAAACGACTAAAACCAAGACAGGTGAAAACATGCAAGTAGTAGACATAAACCACATATTTTGTGACAGAAATAGTTTTCTACACTGCAAGCTGAAGTAAAGAAACAGCTTACGTGTCTGTGGCCACAGAAGTGGCATTAAATGGGCAGAGCGCTACACCATGCTGCTTCCACCGCGATGAAGCAAGTTGTCCTATACCTACCTCCCTTCTTGTGCAGCCCAAACAGTTCATCAGCTTYCCTCTCCCTTTCATTATCCTTTATCCCTTTCTACTGAAGATGAATTCAGAAGAAGGAATGTCAGAGCTGATGTCCTGTGACCATATGAGTCTCCAGAATTTTCTTTTTTTACTGCCAGGAATTTCTGAACAACTGTCTGTGATGACTCRGGATCACATTTCCTGTGAAAACCTAAAGGTTGTGCCATTGCCCCTGGATGGAAGAGGAAACCAGGCCCAGCAGAAGGCCCCGTCAGCTGAGGCAAACCCTGTCTGAACTACATGTACTGTTGGCTGCAAAGGCGTGACTGAGTGAGAATCACTGGATATTCATCAGAAGAGGTCTGTATTGGCTTCCAATTTCAGATGCAAATTGCACTCAACTACAGATGCATTAAAAAGGGATTAGTAAGGAGGGATTACAAGAGAGGATTTGTCCCACTTAAATACTAAATATAGGTGTGACACACACATGAGCAGGAAAGTTTTGGGTCTAAAAAGACTGTCAAATGCTCCTGAACTAAGACTGGCCAATATATCTTTTGCCCTGAATGATTGTACTGTCATGAAGTTATCCAGTAAAGGTAGCTTGTTGCAATTTTCAGGAGTCCTGCACTGTCCCTGCAAACAGAACTTCCCATGTTGGAGGACATGACTCTTCAAACAGCAACTGAGTTCTCTCCAGCAGGCTCTGCTGACCGCAGAGGAGGAGCCTCTCCACTGGATGCAGCCATACCGCACAGGAAAAAAGTAGCACCATGCTTGGTTGATATGAGCTCTGAACAGCTAAAATGTGGCTGTTCAGCAGAGACAGTTGTGAGCACATCTGCTTTGTGAAGTGCTCACTCACTACTGGGCAGTTAGGGGGAATGGTAGACACAGGCTGTGAAAACAGAGGCTAAGCCTCGCTGGCAGGAGTACTCCGGCTCAGCTCCTTGATCCCATGTAGTATCCTCTTCATGTGACCCACTTTGGTCACACCCAGGTCCTGGAAGAAAAAAGAAAACCTTACCTTAAGAGAAAGGYAGAGGGAAACTCAAGGTGGCCAAGCAATGGTTACAAACTAGTCAGCCAGTTACACAGGGAGGAAAAATTCTAAACCTGAGTGTTATACACAGAACCTCAAGCCACGTGTCAAAAAGCTACTAAGGAATACAGAGCGGACACAGAGCAAAGCAGAGAAACAATTGCAGACTGCTAGCCAGAAACACAAATTGCTTTGGCTGTCAAAGGCTGAGAGGACAAAAAAAGCACATAGATATCAAGGACCTAAGCTAGTAGTCAAAACATGCAAACAGTCACATCAAATGACTGGGTACCATGCAACAAACACAGGCTATAGGTACATGACATGCAGAGGGGTCAGCTACGCAGGTTACAGCAAATCTCACCATGGGGAGATAGTCAAAATGACAAATGAAGATTAAAGGGACAATGAACAAATGCCACACACTACAACAGTTTTTTCCTGCTCTGTGCAAGAAAGAAGACACATGTCTCTTGCATGTGCAAAGAACCACCACTTTTAATTTCTCTTGGTAGAAAMAATGTCTCCTGATAAGGAGATGAAAAGTTGTGCAATGTGGTTACTACGTACTATTAAAAAAGATTCTCTCCATCCATAAGCCTCATCAAAGTGCACAACCCCTTTTTCTTGTAACAAAGAAGTGTGATGATCTATTTGTCCTGTCACTGCATAGTAAGAACCAAATTCTCCCAATTACAGCACCTTCTGCAAAGGTGGTACAGTAGGTGAGAAAAACTTCCATCATTAAAATCAGAGACTCAAGAACACTATTGGCAGTCTGTGTGCTGGACCGTATTCTATCTCCAGGAAGCTGTGGCAGAACTGGACAGCTGGTCCCTCAACCACCTCTTCTACCTCCCTGCTATTAAAAACCAGGTGACCTGAAATGGTGAGAAAATAAAACAAGGCTGTAGTGAACAYGTTCATCTTGCCAAGGCACCTGGAATGAACAGCGGCAGACCACTTCCAAACACATTCAGCACAGGTCATGCAGATGCAGCTGGCTATTTCTCATGAGCCGACCATGAAAGTACCTTGAGGTCTCTCCGTTCGAGGTGCAGGAGCTCAGAGCCCCGGATGTCATGCCGGATGAAGATATCCTTATACTCACAAAGACTGAGGTGCTCAAGCCACGCTGCAACCTCATCTGTTCCCCAGAGGTGAACTGTTAGAGATGGAAAAGCAGGAGTGCATTGAGTAACCAGAATCCCAGGAGACAGGGAGAGATGAGGACACCACAGCACTCAATGCCAGAGGAACAGGACAAGCAGGATCACAGCCCCCAGCCAAGGGGAGGGCAGCATTCAACCTTGAATGAAGGAGGTAAGGCAAAGGAAGGTAAGAGATGTTCTCTTAAGAAGAGGCCTGCTGCAGTACAACCAGGAGGAAGTGCATATTTATTTTGATGGGATGGGATGAGTTTTTTAAAGTTCACCCCCATGTTTAAGAAGAGTAAATTCATTGTGTAAATTCTGTGTACAAAACAACAGATTGATAAAATATATGATGGAGAGTCACAGCACAGATTAGTTTGCACATTATGTACAACCACATGTACTCTGTAAACAAAATGGCAACCTCTCTCCCCCTTGTCTGAGGGAGAAGAAAAGTTTAGACTTCCACCTTCTTGCACAGTCTCTAAATAAGAGAATAATAGAATTTCCCAATTCTGGGAGGCAGTGAATGAACACCAGCCTGTCAGACAGGAGACTGGGTCCACAACTCTATAGCAGAGGACAGAGGACCCAAGAACCAACAGAACAGGACATACTTCCGAATTTTAGAAAAAAGCCTTCATAAAGAGAGCACAAACCAAAAATCAGTTAGACTAATTTAGAGAGAAAGTGACTTGAATGGCAATTTGTTGATTCATGGCCAGTTTTTATCTACTGACCAATAGGACTGAAGGTCAGAGAGCATCTGTGGTGATGCTGATCCCCAGCCAATCGGACATGAAACGTGATTAAAGCCTGAAGGTAAATCAATGAGAAAAATATTATTTACTGTATCATAGAGAACAAGCAGTGAAAAGACTGGAGTTATGCGGACTTGGGCCCCACAGTTATTTTTATATATAATATGCCAAAGTCCTCAAATTCACTTCCCTAAGCACCTCTGAAATATCCCTGAAAATTTGTACAGTGGAGGAAGAATTCTTCAGAGGGTTTCTCCTGCTCAGGAATGTTTGCCTGGTATAGGGGGACCATGACTCAGAAGGGAGCAATAAGCTACTTTGCCATATGAAAAAAATCGACTGCAAGAAGACACAGAYGCAAGTGAAACAGGAGAGGATTTGTGAGGAAAAAGACTTGAGAAACAGGTATTGGTGTGACCACACTGTGACAAGAAGACACAGTGAATGAGCAGAGTTGGTACCCGGCAATCCCATGCTACTGTGAGTCTCCTTRTTTTTGTTGTTCTTCTCCTTTTTAAACTTGGTTACCAGGCGGAATTTGCCACTGCGGCTGCGTTTAGAATAATCCAGCAACTGGTTCTGCAAGAACAGAAAGGGAAAATCAGTCACACAATCACAAAGCGATTAGAATGGACCAGAAGCAACAAGCACTATCAAGCTCAGCTCCATGATCTTATGTGAAAGGAAAAAAAATCCTTAACTTGTTATGATCAAGACAGAAAAGGAAGCAGAGGAAGCTGATCCCATGTTAGGCAAGCGATCTTAGCAGAAATCATATTCTTTAGCCCTAAGAAGTCAAGTTTCCTTCTTAATAATTTTTTCTCACATCAGTAACATAGTAACAGGAAGTCAAACACACAAAGCTAACTAGGGAAAAAAGAGAACACCTAGGGAAAAACAGCCTTGGCCCTCCTCACCTCCTCATCACAGGGCTCCATAAGCTGCCACAGCCAAGGGATGTCTGCCAGTTTCCTCAGGTGAAGGTCCATGTCTGCCAGAGCTACCTGGAGCTGCTCTTTCTGTGGAGGATCTAATTGCTGAATAAGGAATAGAAGGAAGGCAAAGTTAAAAGCCATATGGTAGAACACAGTCCGGCCCTTGCCTTGAAATTCCAAGCAGCTCCGTCTTTTGAAAGGAAGTGCACAAGGGGCACTCTGCCCAGATCAAGTTAACGATTCTTATCTTTTCTGAGCTCCAAACTCCACAGTATGTCCATGTAGCAAAATCTTCTGTAGCAAATGATTCCTAGATGCTGACATCTAAACTGACTTACAGAGTTCAAGACCAGCAAAATGCTGCRCCCAAGGCAGTAGCAGGAGACAGGTGGAAGTGAGAGGATGCTTTCCTCCTGCTTTGTGCTCCTTACCAGTGCCATCTTGCCTGCCAGCAGCAGCTCTGTCTCATTGTGCAGGGCTTTGACATTATTCACCATCTCTACCACAAGGCTGCAGTTCAGACCCTGAAGGAAAACAATTCATGTGAAAGTTAAACTTGGAAGTGCAGAGGTCGGAGCAGTCAAAAGGAGGAAGTCTTAGACTAGCAAGGACTACTTTTCGTCAATCAGAAAGGAAAACCAAGAGGTATGGAGCAAGGACAAAATGGGAGATGCAAAGTGAGTGCAGTACCTCTGTAGACTTGGATTTAGCGTAGACTTTATCCATAGACTTGGAGCTGGCATTGACAGCATGGGCAAGCTCCTGTTCCATGTCCTGACAAGACTGAGCTATTTCCCGAATGCTAAAGAGAGAATTAGAGATTGCATCAACGTATGGTCTAAGCAGGAGATCTCTCCTGAGTGGGTACCCCTTTCAACACCCATCTGAGTGACACAACCCAGGATCATGGCAGGGGCACAGCCTCTGGCAAAGCAGGGCAGCTCTCCTGCCACGCTGAGCATGCGTAGGCAAGGAAGACACCTCTCACAGGCACAACATGTTCAATTCTGCACACAAACTGGGATCAGGTTGAAATACAACCCAGACATTTCAGTATGACCACAGTGATGCGAAAGACAGCTGCACTTACAGAAGCCTTCTCTAATGACTCTGGGAATTTGCTCTCAGAAGCCCAAAGGGATGTCTCACTAAAGGATGAGCAGGTGAGCATACGTTCTGGACTTTATATAAAAATTTCTGCTGGGCATCAGGGTTGTAAGAACCCAAGTTGTGATCTGAGCTCCTTGAGAGGCTTTTATTTGTTTTCTGAAAAAATTAATTTATAKTCAAAGATAACAGGTTCTTTCAGGATTAAAAGACCCATGTTTGCTCAGGAAAGTAACACTTTTTGTTACAGAACGGCCTCAGAAAGTTTATTCAACTTCAGTCTTCATTCAGCTGGGACACTGAACAATGAATAATGCTACGTGCAGTGACATGGACCAGCAACGTAGCAGGTATGACTGAAAAGGAACATCTCCAGAAACAGGAAGTGGAACAAGAACTTCAGGTCCTAAACGAGTCTTTATTCACCAAAAGCAAGTTGAGTCACACCTGTGTATCAGAGCACCTGCAGCTTGACCAAACTGAATGATCTGGGTGGATTCTTCTTCAGACATGATCTCTGGTTGCAGAGAAAAAGAGGAGGGTCGTGACAACTCACACTTCTGTTTGTCCTCCCAAGACTTCAGGGTGCTCTCAAATGCCTAAAAATACAGCAAGCAAACTGTAAGGTACCTTGTAAAGCTCCTATAAAAACCCAGTGACTGTGCCTATGCCTGTAAAACATGTAGATCTGGTACAGGCACTTTTCACTGCAGGGCCCAGTAGTTACGTTGCTTATAATTTTGCTAGCTAGCTGGCTGGGATGAAGTTTTCCATGCCACATGCTTGCCTTGGCTGAATTTTTGCTTAAGCATAGTTTTAGTCAAAATTGCTGGGCCAGTTCTGAGGGCCARATTTGTAAAATACAGCAATTCCCTACTGGTGGCAGCCTTTTCTCCTTTTTTTCCCCTCCCTTTACCTTTAAAGCAGCAATCCTGTGCTCTCTTGCTCTCTGTGCTATCTCCTTCAGTCACTCTCCCTCCAAGTGTCAGCATGATGCTGCAGAAGGTCTCTTACCCTTCACAAAAGATTGTGTGCACTATGCCTGTCTCCTCTCCACAACATTCACATCATGGCTGAAAGGACATGCTTTGAACTCAAAAGAGGATAGATTCAAACTAGCTACAAGGAAGGATTTTATATGATGGGGGGTGAAACACTGGCACAGGTTGCCCAGAGAAGTGGTGGATGCCCCATCTCCGGCAACATTTAGACCATCGGCTGAATGGAGCTTTAAGCTACCTGGTGTAGTGGAAGATGTCTCTCCCCAAGGTGGTGTGCGGGGTTGGACTAGATGACCTTTAAAGTCCYTTTCAACCCAAACCATTCTGTGGTTCTATGATAACAGCCACTGTTCTCTCCCAGCTAAGAGGTGCCCTGTCCTACCATGACAGGGGCTTTGTATGCCCACCTTTGCTTTCTTTTCATACTGTCATCTTTGTAACTCCCTGCTAGGCAATGTGCCTCAGACCTGCATCAGGCTGCTTTCCCTTTTTCCCTTCGTTGTACTCCTTTTTTTTTGTGATTCTGCAGGTGAGTCCTTTGCAGAGGACTTTGATTTGCTCTGGAAGCTGGGCAAAGGGGTGTTATGCTGAAAAGCATGAAGAACTGCTATCAAGTGGACTGTTTATGCATGGACAGTCACAGAGTTGGGAGAAACCATAAAGCCTATTGTGCCACAGCAAGGTCTTTATTCCTTTCCTTTGTCTTATCACTGCTCAATCATACAGTAAAAGAGCAAGGAGGCGTCTTTATCAGCTGGTACTCATCAGATATATTTGAAAATTATGAGATGCACCAGACACATTTCTGAGTAAGGCATAAGATCCTGCTTTACATGGTCAATGAGGTATAAGCCACATACTGAACACTAATGAGAAATTAAAACATTGACCGTCTGAATCTAGACAATCCACGGCACTTGGCGAGGCAGGCACCCTGTGGGAAAAACAGCATGCAAGCGTGTTAAGAAACACTGTCACAAGGGACCTAGAAATGGAAGTAAAATAAACTTGCATAAACAACCTTATTTATGTCATTTCCCAACTGGTGAATGCAAGCTGAATTACATTCTTTCCCAAAAGGTTTATGTTGTGTCACAAAATATGCTTCTTGCATTCACAAAGACCATGGTTTCCAGAATATGTGACATTGAAACATGTGTGTACTGCATAGGGCATGAAGGATGCTCTTACCCTGTCTCGGGTGAGGGTCTGTGCCCTGTTCTTATGAACAATCCAAATGTAACCTGGAGGCTGGATCCAGGCTTCTCCATCCACTTGCACAGGAACTCCCTCTTCTCCAAGGATTGCTATCTTTACTGTCCGGCACTGCAAGGAGTGACTGTGTCAGAAAAGCTCTAAAATGTTGGTTTTCCAAAAGCATAACCCATTCTCTATCTTTCAACGCCCCTCCCCAGGTGCTGTAGCTTTGGTGCTTATTTGAGGAACATGTCTGGGTAGCAGGGCACATCTCACCCTTGAGCAGCAGGGAACATCTGCTGTGTCTTTGGACTAATCTGTACTTCGAGTTGTTGTTCTAACTCCTACTACAATGAATGGTAGCAAACAATTCCATGCTCAAATTGGCCCTGAGAGTGCACATTTCCAGCCCTGGTGGATGCTCTTTCCATGGACCAGAGAAAGCAGAAAGAAGTGCTTTACAATGTCAGCAGCTAGAGAGGGGGCAGGCAGGAAGAGCTTACAAAAGCACCTGATACCTGTGCAATCCGGTGATGCTGWAGGTTTATGACACGTGACACTGCCATCTGCATGCTACCAAACACAGCTACTACCTCCAAAATCTTGTCATCGAAGGAAGGGGCTGTAAATGTCTGCCACATACAAGGGAGAAARAATTAGGCTGAGGCATAGCTCTGTTGGAGAGGATTCCTTTACCCCCTGTCAGTGCCGACCTGGGGGTTGGCTTTCAATTGTGTTCTTTAATCTGTATAAAATTAACAAGGCTAGAAGATGAAGATTTGGAATGACCTAGGAGGRAGAAAAAGCAGGCTTCCAATGGCTAAAGTATCATGCAGTAGGCAGCAATGCAGTAATTATTCTTTTGAGAGAAAGCACTCCATTTCCAAAAAATACAGTGTTTCTGAGTAAATCTAGCTGCCTTTGGCATCAAGGGCTTTTACTTCTCTTTACTTCTCTGTGGCGACAAGGTCAACCTAAAGAACTTCGTGCAGCTCCAAATGTTCTGGTGATGTTTTTTTTCTGAATCATTACAGACTGCTTGTGCGTGAAAGCTGCTCAAGACTGAGTTCCAGTATCTCAGCCACTTCCCACAGAAAGTGCATGCAGACAGACCCCTTGCCCTCTTCTTCCAAGCGCCATTTTCACAGGCTGTGACTTCAAAAGCAACAGTAAGTAGAAACATTCCCAGGATGGCCTTAGAGAATACTCACATCATCTTCCTTGGTTCCCCCCCAGAAATTGGTGCCTCCTGCATAGCTGGGAATGTTGAGTACAGCAATCCCCTGGAGACTGGGCAGAGGGATTGGCCTCCCATCGCACTGCACAGAAAACAAGGCAACACTACTCTCAGCCCAGCAGGTGAGAAAGCCAGCTACCAGAGCACATGTTCTGTGAACAGAAAACAGCCTGCATCATCTTAGTAATACATTGATTCAAGTTTTTTCCTGTTCATTCTTGGTCTAGAGAAGTAGAAGGTATCCATTCAGGCCTCATGAGCCACACATCTTCTGAGGGATGGATTTTCGAGAGATACTGTTGCTTCTTTTCCTCTAACAGGAACAGGGCACACCTGAGAGGCCGGGCAAAGCCTCTTGATTTATTCCTCAAGAAAGGGGAATAAAACTCCTGAAACATCCATGTGATTGAGGGTTTCCTCCTGCAAGTTACCTATTTATGCTGCATATGACCTATACAACGTTGTTGTTTTTTTTTTTTCCAGTTGGATGCACATTATAGCACAGTTAAATTCGGAGCTTTCCACTGCACCCACCATCTAAAATTATCTGCTCACGCGAGATGCTACAAGTAACGTAACAACCTTATCTATGCTGAACACTCCATTGGGAACAGCAATACTTTTCAGCAGGATGATACTTCTTCCTTCATGAGCTGAGAATACAAGTTATGCTCCAGAATCAGGAAAAGACACTTTCAGTTAGCTCAGGGTGACATATAGCAAGTACATTGTTTCAGGCAGGCAAATGTCACCAAGTCAAATCACCACACCAATGTCACAGTGTCCGAAGCAGACGGAATTAGGCATCCCAGTCTTAGGAACAGAAGAGCATTCTAATTCCTCACCTCCAGCAAGACCTTCTGCTCCAGGTTTCTGTACGTTCTGTGCAGCAGCTCCTTGGTCCCCAATACTCCGTACCACATCATGTTCTTAGTACGACTTCTAAGAGGGCAAATAAAAAGAGAAAAATTCAGCACAGACATTTACCCTTTTACTAAGAAGGAGTAAAAACTTCAGACTGAAATGGTACCTGCCACATCCTAAAACACAAAGGTGCTTTGCTTCCAAAGGGGTCAAGCACTCCAAGAGGTCACTGTTTGTGCTAGGAAACTCCTTCCTTTAAATAAATGTCAGGTAGGAATTGAGCATGAGTAACAGACACTACCTGAAACACACACAGACTGCCCCCTGGCACAGAACTTGTCCATCTCATACACCAGGACAACACTGCTTTGCTGTATTAGCTCATATACAGCAAATACAGCCAATCCCAGGCTACACAAAGCATCCTGTAGGTATTCAAAAGGCCAAACCTGTGGTTTGTATTAAGTCAGGATCAAAGCCAAAACCAGCCTCTCTGGCGTTTAGAATTGAGATGTGCTCCTCTCATGGCTAAATAGCAAGCCCAGGAGAAAAATATGTGAGTGAGATGACATAAACAGAACAAATGTGCTAAATCTGCACCAATGCACCTGCTTAAAGACTTTATAGCATAATGAATCAGTAATAAATCAGTAACTTATCTCTTCCATCATGATTTCAAACCTTGAAGGAGCACTATGCAGACAATACACCTATTCAGCATATTGTACACCATCAGCTTCAAAAGCACACAGAAGCATTCAGTGGTTGAGTCACTTTTGGCATCAATCCAAGGGTCRGTCAAAATCAAACCCACCTGCATTTCTCTGGGTGTTCATCACGTTTGTTGTTGAAGTCCAAAGAAATCTTTGCATCCAGTCCAATTCCAAAGTAATTATTCATGACACACTTCTCTGTGTAACATTCACTGCCAAAGAGAAGAACAAAACTTCCATTCGTAAGTCTYAGTACCATTTGGTGTGTATTTCACATAGAAACACAGAACCATTTAGACTGGAAAAAGACCACCAAGCCCAGCTGCGTCAGATGTGTCATTGCATGTGTAACTCCATGAGCTGATCGGTAAGCCCTGGAATCCAGCATGTGGATCCGTTTATGTAACTCCAGGCTGCTGCAGTCTATTACTTCAGTCCATAAACTAATTCCCCTCTCTGCTGAGGTCCGTTTGCAAATRCCCACTCCCTCTCTTCAAGCTGCCGAGCATACTCACAGATTTTCAGGCTCAGAGTTAAAGGGATCAGCATGGATCAACAATCGGCTGATGACAGAGCTCCCAGGCAAAGAACCTGACATGCCAGCACGGATATCTGCAGGAAAATTTACCATAGTGAAGAGCATGACTAATAATAAGGAGAAAGCAGGTAACTTCAATCTCAAAAACAAGATAATGAGAGTTGATACATTCTTCACGGTCATTCATCAAGAAAGCAAATAGCATTAGCACTTTTCTTCCATTCCAGAGGTTAGCTCTTTTGACAAGAAGGGTTTCTGGGGCTGCCTGCAGGGCTCCTGACTGTGTACTGCCCAAGGCCAGCAGCACAGAAACATGGAAAAGGGAAATAGGAGTGTACTCTCTGCAGCAGCCTTTTTGTTCCAGGGTGAGACATGCAATACACGGTGAATGGAAAGAAAGGACTAGGAATGAAGCTATGATCTAAGTTGTTCAAGAATTACTGTCTCCTGCTTCTTAAATTATTAACTGGTGACCCACAAATAGTGGGTTCGTCACAGAGAAATGAAATTACCTGCTTCCAGAAGGAGCAATTTAAACRAGTAACTCGGGAAGAGATGGAAAGATACTGCCACAGTGATGGGGAGAAGTTGCTGTGCAGCACATCATGTGGGAGGTGGGAATTCTGCTGGGTCTGTGCACTTCCACTCTCTTCAGCCTTCACATAAAGGGACTGCTGCTCCAACCTATGGCTGCCACTCTTCAGAAGCCTTTCTCAACAGCATCATCTCCCCCTTCTCATGGTTACTTTGAGATCAGTATCTTCTTGCAAATGGCATCTAAATTCTGCCACTTCRCAGTTTTAATAAAAATCTGTGTCTAAGTTTTAGCTACAAACTGGAAACTGCTACCGCTCAATCCAAGCCTCCACCTGCAGGTATCCACAAAGGGATTTCTCTCACAGTCGACCCTGCACAAAAGGGCATCTAGCAGGACAATTTCACGTTTTCATGTGGGGACTGCAGCCTGTGCTACAGTCACCCATGCTCCAGTTGGCTACCTCTGTGGGAAATTGTAGGTGTTACACTTACTTGGGTAGAGGATTTTTGTGTTCAGCATTGGCAAGTTGTCCCGGTTTCCTGTCTGGGGAGGAAGGGATGCAGAGCTGCCCAGACACAAACTTCCTTTGTTAATTAGTCTTTCGCAAGGAGACTTGGAGGCTGTAAAACACAACATAAACTTGGCTATTGACAAACAGTGCTGTGATTCGGACCAGCACAGCCCAAGCAGCAAGACTGGGTTAGGAATCACTCAACAGCAAAACACTTGAGCCCCCAGAAAACAAAGAATTGGCAGAACCAGTCATTAAGAGACAGATGTCACACACGTGCTGCTGGAAAACCTCACATGAAAAATATTACAAATAAAGATGAGAAAAAGCTGGTGCCAGCAGCACAACAGACAGGGTATTTGGCTCCAAATCAATACTCAAGGAAGTTCCAAATGTAATGGCAATAATCAGGGATCTCTAACAAATTACTCACATAACACAGTTATTAAAGCAAGCTGGCTGCTGCTCTCTGTCATCTGCAAAGGATGACACCAAAAATGCTCAAGACTGTCCTTGTCCAAGCAGTGAAAGCCAAGAGAACCCAGATTACTGGCCAAAGTGCAAGAAAAATTCTGAATCTTAGGCTTCATATGATCATGGATGAGCCATGAGAAGAGATGTAGCAAAAGGTGGGGTGTATAACACACAAGCGGGAACACAGAAACATGCAGTGCCTGTAGAGCAATTATGCAAAAAACTGAGAAGAACAGAACACAGAAAGTAATACATAACACCTCCTTCCTTTTTTACAACTAACAGAATTGTAATCCACAGCTAAGACCTGCATGGTGGCAGCCCTTGAGCAGTACCTTTCCTCTGGCTCCTCCCCTTGGACACTCCATAGCTGCTGCTGTGTGATGACTGTAGGGAAATCTTATCCTCRTTCCGCAGCTCCTTGCTCTCCTCAGAGGCTGAGAGACTAAGGAGGAAGCCCTCTTGCTCCTGGGTCTGGGCATTCTGCTCATCTACAGCTGTATGGAGAGATAAAGTAGGTGAGTGCCTCACAGCTCTTCTGGCAAGAAATACCATTCATGTAAATAACAACAGGATGGGACTCTAAATGCCCCGAATCCTTAAAGGAAAGAACAGGAATAACACAAAGCTTTCCTTTATCATTTGTCTCAGTTCTGCTCTGGAGAGTTTTTGGAACCAGGCTGTCTTAAGACTCCTTATTTACTTCGCTGAGCTCTTTACCAGTGAGGCTCTAAATAGAAGTGTCCATTTTTAATGTCACAGCTACTCAGGCATCTGGACATATAAGCTGTGCTAGAGGCAGTGGGTTTCCATCTGTTTGCAGATGTTGCCAGGAATCTAACCAGACAGACATGAAACGATTAATGAATTTCCTGTTTGTTTAATCTGTAGTGGTGCAATAATATAAACCACTTGAACGGGGCACTTAGACACACACTCAAAAAGGAAGAAAACAGCAATTGGTAAAAACCAATACAAACAGAGGGAAGAATTAGATTGCTTTGGAAAAACAGTTTGGGAAAGTTGAACAAATACATGTGAAATGTAACTGGAGTTTGCTCAAAAGCTGATAAGATTTAAACACTAGCATGCTGCCTAAAGAAATCAGACCTTCCTTYGCATGCAATCAACAGCTCTTTTCCTCCTCAGCAGCCCCTGCCAGGGCACAGCTCTGAATGCCCTCAGCTGCTCTACCAACTCACCGCCTGCACAGCTCACTCCCTTCTTTCAGCCTCTTCCCCTCCTTTTGTGCTGACCCTGTAGCTCATCAGAACTGCCCACAAAGCAATCCAGCCCACTTGCACAGCAGAAACAGAAACACTTCCAGCTGGATTAAGCAAATTGCTTGGGCTCCAAAATAACTCCACAAACATCAAACTGGCCTAAGGTAAGSATCAACAAAGTGAGGGAGCAAGTGTGGTCAAGACCTCCTACTTCACCAGAAGCAGGCTGTTTGCTGGACTTCCAYTACTCATGTTCATCAAAGGTTGTATACAATGCTGCAGTGCTGGAAATCCAAGCAACATTGCAATAATTTGTAACTCAATACATAATTGTTCGTAGTGCACACCTGGGTTTGCATGGATGTTACATCTGCAACTTCAATGCTTTTATCTCCAGTAAACAAACTGTTAAGTACTTCCTTTGGTCTCAGTTAAGCCCCGAGTTAAGACTAACACCTGGAGACTGATGCCTTTCAAAGGAAACTTGGAGCACTGAGGGTATGTGCCTTGAGAGAGACAAGGGYCAAGATGTGGAGGAGAGGGTCGCCTGCCTAAGTTAACGTCAGAACAGAAATGTCTTGCACCAAGGTGCAGTATTATAAGCTTTTCCCAGGGATAAAGCTCATTTAAGTTCCTGTCCTCTCCTGCATTGTACCACAGCAGTGTTTTGCTGGGCTCTGCTACAAAGAAATTGAAACAATTCAGGTTAAAATACTTAAAATCCTTTCTTCTCAAGTATTTTCAGATCTGTTTTGCAGCAAGGCCACACAAAGAGCTGCACTGACAGAATTGTGGTATGGGTGGGGACAGACAGGAAATGCAAATTGAAAGTGTGGGAGGGTAGGAACTTCCTAAACCAGCCCGCTAGGAGAGAACACACTGTGAACTTCAGACTCATTTGCCAAGTAACGTTTCCAAAAGGTGCACTTGGCAGAGGTGACACTGAAACTAAATGGCCAGGCTGACTGAAAGCTTCTCTAGCTCAGGAAAGCTGTTTTCAATAAAGAAGCCTGCTGCCCACCAGAATTAAGGAAATTTGTACTTCTTTAGAGGCCGTAGGAAGTGACAAGTGGGACTTCTGACAGGTTACCTTTCTCTGCATGTTCTATTATCTGGCGAATGGCTTTTTTCAAGCTGTTGGCTCTCAACATGAGCTGCTCTCGGGGACGGAATATCTGGGGCCGTGCAGTGCATGCCGAGCCCATCGAGCGCTCACTCGAAGAGTCATCAGGACTGCCCAATGCATCCCCATCTTCCATCTCCTCTGCAATGGTGGGAGGAGGGTTGGGCAGAGAGGAAGACGCTTGAGATTCGTCATTGAGTGTCTTCAGCAATGAGTCCAACTTTTCCTTCAGGACAGAGCACTATATGAAGAACAACAACATTTGAATAGAACAAACAGTTGCCTGAGTAGAGCATCCTTTTAGTGCTTACTGAACAGCTGCTGTCTTAGTTCTCTGAAAACAGAGCAGGTTTACACTTCAGAAGTAGAAATTTAAACATTTTTTCAAATTTTACCTTCCTGGCCATGACCTCTGACTCCTCTGAGCTTTCTGTTGCCTTCTCATAGGCTTTTCCTACTCGAGCCACAAAATCCTTCACTGTCTCACAAAGCACCCTAGACAAAGGAGGAAAACAGAATCATGCAAGGATTGTTGCAGGATTTTCACAGCACAACTTAGAGTATTATGTCCTCTAAGTACTCACTTAGCTGAGGAGATCACCACTGAGTGTTGGTCAGAAGTCAAAATTTTGGACAAATGAGCAGCCACAGAATCTTCATAGCAGAGAATCTTCTGCACCTGTTGACAATCAGAAAGACGCCAGTGGGGTGCTGCTCCCCAATGTTACAATGTATGCTGCAAAATTCTGGCTCTTCAGAGAGTACCTATCACTCAACACATTCTTTTTGCCCTAAAAACATTCCACAGTCCAGGGCCCTCTTACTGAAGACTTGAATCTGATAAAGAAACTAACCTACAAATSATCAGCAATGCAGTTCTTAAGAGTCTCTGATCAACTGCAAATCTAAAAGAACTGGGATTTTTTGTGATTGCTATGCAGCTTGCCACTATTTCAACAACTTGATGTCATGAAGCAGRTAAAAGGCAGTAATTTCCTTTCCATCCTGTTCCAAAGTATCTTCTCCTCATCCCTCATTATGGTTGTTGACTGAGATGAAGGTAACCCAACCTCTACCCTCCTCCATAACACTTCATTGACTGAAAGCCCCAGAACTTTGCAGCTCTGGCTGYACCCGTAGCTCAAGTCTGCACCACTGGAGCTCAGCCACTGCCTCCTATCTTGTGAGCTCCAAGACTTGTGCTCCAGTCCCCTGCCCTCTACATCCTGCGAGGTACCTCTGAATCCTCACTGAAATCTTCAGTCACTGTGGAAGTGGAGGCCTGGCGAGGGAGTTTGGTTTCATACACCATGATGCTCCACCTATTGAAAATCATACTTGTCACTACAACGCAGATGGTTTCTTCAGTTACCCAAACCTAACAGGTTAGAACMTCAAAGCAGAACAACCTACACTCTGGGGAGCCATCACTGATACAAAGAAGTCATGGTGTGGCAACAGAAATAGGGTCTGAAGTAGGGAAGAAGGAAGGATGGCACTATGAACAAGTACTCTATAGCACAGGGAACATCTCTGTACTTCTTCTCTCTACACAAAAATTCCATGGCCATTACTCGCTTCAACTTAAGAGATGCCAAGATCCAACGCTAAAGACATAACACAGTTTTAGATGTACAAAGATATACAGGTGCTATCAATACTAGGGGTAGACATCCATTTCTGCTTTCATTTAGGCTTTCATTTCTAAGCCAAGCTCAAGAGAAACTGGTTCAGATTTATCAAGAARAAATTGCTTAAAAAAAAAGTCATTACTATAAGGCTGACAAATTTAATTGATGAGAACTCTAGGACAGAAGTGAGGACACTGGACAACACTGGACATCAGATAATTTCACTTGTTACTCTTCTGCYGCAGTGACATGGAAAGTCAGACCACTTTCTGTTGCTTGAGGATGACAAAATGTTATGTGGCATCAGYAAAAGGTCAGCAGTTTGGCAGAGTCAGGACTGCCCTGTTCTCCCAGAAGAGTATTTTAGCACAACTCTTGGAGAGTAGATGATGTTAGTGATGACTACTCACCTGTCCAGCATTTTGGTACTGGCCCTCTCCAGCTTCTCCAGGATCTGTGGGAGCTGGGTATCATCATCACAAGCAGAACCCCAGCCTAACACACGGGCAAGGTCATTCCCTGTTCCCAAGGGCAGCACTCCCAGCTGGCACTGCATTAAAGAAAAGGAAAACAAAAGTGAAATTCAAATRGGAAAACACAAGCCAGCAACAGCCATGAATAACATCACTTATTCCTTCACACACCAGTCACTAAGAAACAGCTAATCCCAGGGAGGGGAGAAAAAAAAATGGATGGGGAAAAGAGCCATAAGAGCATACAAATGAGGAAARATTTCCTCTACTTTGGGTTGTGAATTGAGCGAGGAGCTACCATCAGCTACCATCTCGAGGAGCACCTTGCTGCAGTAGGCCACCTAGAGGTTCRTATTTAGCCATCAGGTGGTGCCATAGTGTTTCTGTAAAATTAGCACAAGACAGCTCCCAGACAAAACACTGTATGACACCTCTACCTCAGTGAAGTTTCTCCCTAACCCCAAGACTCAGGTATTACACCACAAAAATTAAAGAGAACAGAGCATAACCCATGCGGAACTCCCAGGTTTTCTAACCACAGCCCTTTCAGAGTGTGTCTCTGCTGGCGATAGAGCAGGAGTACTCAGAACTACCCCAAAAGCTAGATCTTGTGGMAGAACACTGGAGAGAGAAATAAAGAATTAATCCATTACTGTATCCATTTCTTGCAGAAAATTAGTGCAAGAGCACTGCTATGGTAAGCTTTCAGGAGCTTCAGTCTTGGGGCAAACGACACCTGCATGACCAAGGAAAGTCCTCTTCAGCCCATGCTACTGTTACTTCATCCAACCAAGTTCTTGGGGTGGATACCTGCTTGTGAAGGTTGAGGCTATCAATTTCAGAGAGAACCCAGCCAACACTTCCGTCCCCACCACAAACTAGAATCCGGAAAGTGTCAAATTTCTGGAATAAGCGTAAACTACAGAGAAGAGAAAGAAAAAAGCAAGAGGTAAAAACAATCAGCTGTTACAAAAAGAAATTATAAACAATTCCAATCTAGGTAACAAACATGGCAGCTTTGCTTAAAGTAGGCTCTGATTTTTGCAATGAATACAGGTCACTGCCAGATTACAGATTAAGGGATTAATTAAGATTAATTCAGGGATTATAAATACAGCTAAGCAATTTACAATATCTATTCACTACAGAAATATCTCCAAGACATACTCATCTACTAAAGCAGGACACTTTAGTCTGCACAGAAGAGGAGACAAGCATGTGATGGCTGATTATCAAYTGAATTAACTGCTACTTGCAGCCTTGCTGTGTCCAGCCTAACACTARTCATTTATCACTGTTCTGAGTGCTCTGATATTACTGCCTTCGCACTCATGACCATACCAACTAAAGCAAAGCTTCAAGATGGGGAACTTCATGCAGTCAATCAGCCAGGAAACGACTGCAAGAGGATGTAAATCWTCACAAACTTTAGTCCTTCTTGGAAAGCAATAAAAATTCCTGCTCTGATGCCTGCTCTGTCCCACAGGCAGGCAAACAGCKCACCAGTGTGAGTATCTTGATTCACCCTTTCCAGAAAAATAAAAATAACCTCTCCCATTTGAATCTGTGCTTCCTACAGAACATTTTTGAGGTCTACTACCAGCATTTTGGCTTTCTATGTAGGTTTTTTACTATTACCTAGACAGGATTTGCTGTAGTACATGAAAATCCTTATTTTATCAAGCATTGCTGACATGCAAAAGATGACTACCAGAAATAACATCTTATGGTACAAGTCTGACTATCATCAGCTGAAAATATTCAAATTATCAAGAATCACCCTTTACCCTGTTCCATCAGTTCATTTTTAAGAGAATAGATAAGACCATCTGTTTTAGAAGTGTGTACTACAGCTTCAGAAGGTAATTGATTCCCTCCCTTTCATTCCTGCTTAAAAGCAAAATTCCTCACTACAGTCAGTCCAACTGGGGAGGGGAACAAGAAAATKACTTAATTTTACAAGTCTTTTGTAAATTATTTTTCAGCCAAACACATCCTCTGGACAGAATACTGAAGTTTTAAATGCCAGTGTTTTGCAATATGCTATGGCAAAGAACCACGACAGTTCTCAGGAGAGCAGAACCCAATGATCACTCATTCAGGAATGGACACTCCCAGATTTAGCCCCTCATATCTACAGATCTAGTCAAAGACTGTGAGTCATAGAAAAAGATGAGGGAAATCTACCTTGTGTTGGCTCTTATAAGGAGCACCAATTAATGACAAAAGTTACACAAGTCTGATGCAACAGAAAAACATTTGCAAGTGGGCAAACTAAAGACCAAACATTTTTTTAAACCAGACTTGCAGAAATACACAAAAGAAATTTATTTCACAGCACTCACWTTTTTAATATATCCACAGATGTTCTATCATAATCTGGTAAAAAGCCTGAAATGTCACTTAGATCCCAAGGCAAAACTAACTTTATCAAATGCAATCACGTAAAAGATCTTTCCACAATATCATCACAAAGTCTTTGAGGGATGGAAGTTTCACAGACTTCCCAGGTAAATTCTCAATAAATCTCCTCTTGACAGTATTCATTTGCTATCCATGGCATCTGTCTTTCACTTGACTTAACCATGCTGAAGTTAACTCTTCTTTGCAGTACATCAGGATGCCTGTTACAAGACTGTTTGCTGACAAGTTTTCTTATGGATTCAAGCTTTCCATGCTTGGTCTTCTTCCAGGGGGCCATTTCTGGAATTCCTCCAAAACACCTCAAGCTGTTCTGCTATTACTGATGAATGAATGTACTGATGAATGGATGTAATAACCTTTTTGACAATGTTTTTGGTTGTAGCTAATCAATAACACTAAACACAGAGGGAGGAAAACCCCTCCAAACCTCACGTGTTCTGTTTTCTCTGAGGAATAGGTTCCTTGTTATATTTGAGATAAGCTTAACCAGATAAATCCCTTGTACTTTTCTGTTATTTACAACGAATTTTAGTTTCCATATAATATCTGCCTACCCGAGGTGAGGTCCTCCATTCATGAGGTCRAAGACCTGGGCTGGATTGAGCAGTTGTTTGAATCTTCGTAGAAATTTTACGCCTTGGTTGTCTCCACTTTTTGAGTTGACAAAGACCAACAAAGGGCTTGTGCAAGAAGGGGGACAAGTAGCTTTCCAGAAACCTGTTGGGGCAAGGGGAAGGGAGGGGGCAAAAGCCAAGAGATATGAAGTTGCCCACAGGGATGGAAAGAGAGAAAAACCAACAGCCCTTACCCCAGCCCAGCTATGAAGCAGCTAAACACCCTCATGCTCATAGCACTCACAGGGTAAAAATGCCCAATGTGCACAGTCCCGAATTCATCATGAACCTCACCTCATGCTGCCAAATGTAATACTTATCACCTAGCAGYATGCCAAAATTTTCAGCTTCCCCARCTTTCCCAAACTGCTTCTGCAATATAGTTATTCTCAACAAATTTAACCAGCTGCAGCTCAGCAAACACTAACATTACAGGGAGATAAACTGAATACAAAAGCAAAACAGTCCACTCAGCAATGACTTCCCGTGTGGAGTTTCAGCAACAGCAGAAGCTGAATTTTCAGCTGACAGAACCTGGCATTAATAGTGCCAGCTGAAGTGACTGTGACTGAGAGAAACAGAAAGAAGCACTGTTAGCAGTACTTACCATCTGAATCAATGCTGTTAAGTGCAGTAGGAGGAATGACAGACACTTTGCAGAGCCCAAGAGGGCACTTGCTTGGCAACAACTCTTTACATGCTGTGTGTACCTGGAAACATCACCAAAAGGAATAATTCAGGCTCCTTTAGGCACTGCACTATAACTCCTAAAGCCACACAAAAGAGTAACAAAGGTGGAGGGGATCACCAAATCACCAAAAAATGTCATTTGATAAATTTATTGATTAAGTTATTTTAAGAATCATCTAATCAGAGACTTCTACTAATTCTTTTTGTTCCATTAGTATGTACTTTCATGTGATTTGAATTTATGAGACCAGTACTTTGGGTGCTGAGAGAACCAGGTAACAGATTCTGTGGCTTTAAGAGACTTCAGGCATTCTACTTTCAAAATCCCAGCCTCAGCAGAGAGATCCAAATTAGCAAAAAAAAAAAAAAAAAAACTGGGAACTGAAGAGAATAAGAAAGCAAAAAACAAAGCAGGAAGAAATGAGGGACATTAGAGCTAAGAGAGGAAGAGATTAATGAAGCCACCAAAAAAAAGGAAATACAAAGTAGAGCAGGGCTCTTCTGGTATATAAAGACAAGAAGATAGAGGATTTGTTTGGCATTTGAGGCCTCCATTGTAAAAACATATTTTGTGATATTTCTCTTACTAGTATTATAGAYAACTGGAAAGATAGCAAGATCTGCATCACTTCAGTGGTTAAGTAAGAGCAATCTGTTGTATTGGAAGGGAACTTGCTGTTATTAAAATAGCTGAGTATTCATCATAGTTTTTCACCTTTTCAACTTGTAGAAATAACAAATAATGGCTCCTTAAAATCCAACACACTCCATGTCTGAAGCACTGATTTGTGTCTGCTGTAATTAGATTCTTCTATGAAAGCTCATTCTCAGAATAAAATGTGCTTGGCTAGAAGCTGGATACTTTTATGTACCACAGCAACACTTTTCACAGAAACTAAATTTCTCTTTYTTGAAGAACAATAAAGGCCTTCATGGCAAACACTGATAGCATTGTTACAGATTGTATTCTAAGCAAATGCCATTAAAAGAACATACCACAGAGCTGATAAAAAACTGCCCTGTTACTGAARTGATCACACTTATTCAACTCACCATGGCTTTGCACCACAGGCAGCGCCAGTCTTGCAAACGCAGGACACTGCCACAAGTTTTATCACATACAGTGCATTTGGCACTCACAGGCAGGTTTCCTTCCAGCCACTGATGTGGCATTGAGATCTGCAAATGGTACAGAGGGAAATAAACTTAGGTACAGGAGGCATCATGGCTCTGAGATACATACAGTAGCAACTCTTTATATGCACTGTTTGAGGACAGCAAAAGCAATTTCTAGAAAACACCTGAGGACCAATTCTGGCATTTTACATCATGCTCAAGCACAAAGGGAGCAGGCTACCCAGGAAACATGGACTTGCATCAGACATCCCATATGCTAAGATACTGTTCAAAACACTCATTTACTTATCTTTTGCCAAAACCCACACTAAGTTCCCCAGTCTCCAATCATTTAAYCTCAACTCCCTCAGTCCATGGCAATTTAGTCATACTAAGAATTTCTTACTACCCTGGTTGGACTTTTCACACAGAATCTCATGCTCTGACAGCAGAAACCTTTTCCACATAAAGGCAGAATCTGCTATTTACAGAGCAAAAAAAAAAAAAAAGCGATAGAGCACAATGCAGTGCTTCCATATCAAGGTAAGGCTGGAAGAGTTCAGACTAACACCTACCCCATCTTCATCCTCAATGATATCCTTCCCAATAGAGGCCAGAGTTGTCCACTTGCAATTGTTGGTAGCCCGCACAGCACARCGCTTGTGGGCTTTAAACTTGCACACTAGGGAGGAAGAGAAGAATGTATTAATCCTGCCTCAGGAAGTCTAATGTGGCAGTGTGTATTTGGCTCCAGAAGAAAGGATGGGCACACCCTTTTTAGCACTGACAAAATGATCATCTGTAAGTGTTCTGATCTAGCCATTAATTCTTGCCTTGTCACTTTTGCSAGTTGCTTGTACAAAACTCAGTTATCACCTTTTCAAATTTAACATGATTTACATAGTCACACACTCCTCTATCCTTTTACACGGCATAAGTGCCAACTCATTTATGCTAGAAGCATGAGCTATGCACAGCMTGGCATTTCTGCTAAGTCAAAGCTGGGAAAGAATAACCTTCTGGCACTCAAACACTTAACAAGGATGTTCATAAAATTATTCTTGTTAACAGGAGTTTTCTTATGAATATTATCTCAGATACTTCAGAAGCATGKATCTACTCAATGCAGACACATGACTTTAATAACAGATGACAGTATTTGGGTATATGGGCAAAACCAAAAATAAAACAAGGCCATCCTTCCCCAGGTAGGAGACAAGGGCACACTTACCTTCACAGGACAGCCCGTGTGATGTGACCCCAGACAAGGCCTCCCGACACACATTGCAATACGTTGGCCGGGCATGGGAGCAGGCATACCAGTTATGCATCCCTGAGAAATGATCCATGCTGTACTGGGTAGACTAAATGACAATATAAATGAATTAGAGCAAGGTCTAAAGTAGAGAAACAAGACTTATTTTTCCCTGAAGACTTTGATGAAGCAGTCAGAAAAGACAGAAACACAACACTTTTTTTACTAGGAAAGAGTAGGCCACATGCAGTTTATACACATTTAGCTGCAAGGTCTCTAAGGCAAAAGAGACTAGCTGAAGAAGCCAAACCTTCATTACAGTTCCTATCCCACCTCTCATCCTTGTTTTACTACAAGTGTCTAGTAGAAAAATGAACTGGAGAACATATCAGTTGAAGAATTTATTCCCATTTTTTAGTTGGATTAAATTTTCTGCAAGACTAGTTCCCCAGCCTGGCTCATTGYGTAGCAGAGGAATGCTTGTGCCAGCATAAGGAAGGCAACCTTCAGAGTGGGGAAAACACAAGAGAGCTTCTTGTGGTGGCAGTGCTGGTCTTACTCAGCCTCAGGAAGCAGGCAGATGGACTGAAGCTGGCAGAATACCAAGCAGGCAAGATGTGGATTACAACAGGGAGGATAATTGAAGAATGAAAAGACAGTGGGAGAGTTACTTTGCTTCATAACCTACCAGTACTCTGAAAACTTCTGTCCAAATTCCCAAGAGAGCATACACAAAGCTAAGCATTCTTTGGAGAATCACTTCAGTGTATTTGGGATCAATTTTACAGAAGGTCCTAACACTATTACCCAATATAATCAATAAAATTACTTCTATTAACTTCACTGGAAGCTAACTCTCAAAACAGGCTTTGATTCAGCAGATGAAGCACAGAATAGAAGGGAACAAATTTTCCCATTACCTCAAAATGTTCACGGTTTTGTACAGTCCTCAGTGCCGCAATCCAATCTTCCATCTCTTTTCTGTTATCAGCACAAAGGATGAGCTTCCGACATGGAGTGATAATCTGAAGAGACAGAAAATGAGGAGTGTGTATTCTGGCACTTCAGTGAGAGACAGCAAGACCAACACCTTATCAGCAGCGGAGTCTGCTGAAGCTATTTGCAGAGATGCACAACAAAAGTTATTTGAACCTTTGAACCGTGTTTCTCTTCCACCATAGCACACCTTAATTTCTTCCTAAATGTACAGAGCCACCGAGATTTCAGCTGTCATTCCCAATACTGAAGTGAATAAAGAAATTTCATATAGCTAAATAACAGCACGACACAAATCAACCACAGAGTAGCAGGAGTAATTACAGGCAGACCTTGCATAAGTCCTTTTAAAGGACTTAATGTACTTTTTTAAACCGGTAAGAACATTAAGAAATTTTATTAATAGCATAATGTACCAGTTTCTAACAATGAATGAATCAGATAACACACTCTACRGCATCATACTGAAAATCTGTTTAGTCATTACAATTAGTTGAGTCCCCCTCATGTGGAGGGAAGAAATAAAAGAAAATAAGCAATTTAGACAACGAATCAAATAATCTAGAGAAATCACTGTACTTTGAACCCTCAGGACTCGTTCTACATTTATTACCTAAAAGATATTCCAACAAATGTTCTCCTATCAAGTTGAGGTTGTGATGAGTTTGCCTCCCTCTAACAATCCTGTCCGCAGTGTTTTTGTACTCCTATTGTTAAAATAAACAATGTTTTGACAAACCAGCAGAAGACAYGCAAAGTGGTCAAAGCTTCCCTCTGCCCAGGGAGGCATCAGGTCCCTGTGTCCTCTACCACCAACTCCCTCTCGTTCAGTCAGCTGGAGGCAGCAGAGAGAAATTAAAGCTCTCTGCTCTTCAGAGAACCATGTCTGGTGTCCTCAKGGCTGCCCATTCAGCTGCAGTCCAGACTTGACTATGTTTCAACCTTTAYTCTTCCTAAGACAAAAGTCTTTCTTCCCCACACTGTAGCTATCTCACTGTCTCTTTGTGCATACCTCTGCATTGATTTCCATCAAGCTCACTTAAATCAAGACCTGGATTTAAGAAAAGATGCATTATGGTTGAGCACTGTTAACAAAAATCAAAAGGCTCCCTTTTATGTCAACTCTAAAAATTTTCAGCAGTCCAGACTCTCCTGCACCCCTCTGCATATCGTACATAAAAGAATTTGTCTACATCATCTGTTTTTCAAACAAATTGTACCTAACATCTGAAAGTATGGATTAAAATAAACTAGGATTATGCCAATCTCATGAGCCCCAACCATTCAGCCTAAAGTTTTCTTAATGAACATTAAAACACCCACACACATCACCCCAATAGATGACCACTGTTAATTATCATTTTCCAGTCTGTTTCTTACTTCTCTCATTATCATTCATAAAGGAGACTAAAAATAAAAGCCTCTGATATTGAACATAAAACTTCTAGTTGATATTGAAGTACCTCAGAGCATCCGCCAAGAAATGCAGATAAAATGTCAACAAAAAAGATATGCCTGGAAAGTTCTGCTTCATTTTAAGCTCTTTAATTTTCAAACTGTATTTCTTTTCATTGACAGACTTCAGATTCACCTGAAATAACACCACCTTACCAAGAAGCATGACCAGTGCTTAGAAACAGGTGCTACAGACACATTAAGAAGGCAATGAAAGGAGCTAAATCCCTTTTTAAAGCAAGGACTGGCCATTCATATGAGAAACACAGTTTTAGCATTTGGAGAATTCTATCTTGGACAAAATGACCTGATCTGTATCAACTGTAAGAACACAGAAGTAAATATTTACACTATTCTAAAAATAAAACTTTGAAGAACTCCGTCTCTCTTCCCTCACTTTGCTTTAAATATTTCCAGCTTTGATAGAATTTATTTCCAAAGAAGGTAATCACGGCAATGTTTCTTCTTCCTCAGGAAAGCAGGAAAGTGTTCAGTTAAATGTATTTCCATCAAAAACTCTTCTATGTAGGAATGGCTACCCTAGAAAAACTTTTACAGAGCGTGAAACACGAAYGCAAAATCAGTGTGAAGTTAGAGAAAAACAAGGAGCACATCTGAGTCCTGCTAAGAGGAAGCAGCTTTTTCCCTGGAAGTAAAACCAAGGTTAACTAATTTGTTCAGACACCATGGGGCCTCATTTTCTTCCTGGTAACAAGGCCAAGAACATCTATAGTTGCCTACGTAAAACAGTAGCACATATAAAGTCCAAACATCCTAGGATGAAACAACCAAGGACCTTTAATGGCTGCAAAACCAGCCAAGTTTTGTAAGGAGCCACCAGTTCATTTGAGTCACTGGCATGCTCTGGGGCAGTGGGGAAGAATAGCTTCAGAACACTCCTATTCAGCRCTGTCCATTTTCCTATTTTTCTGCCTTTTGGGGGGAAGGGAAGAAAAATGCAAACTATAGCATAGTTTTTAATCACACTGGAAGACGAGAAATTTAAAATATTGACATAAAATACAGAAATGCAAATGCTCCAT
Source organism: Malurus melanocephalus (assembly GCF_030028575.1). Taxonomy (NCBI): domain Eukaryota; kingdom Metazoa; phylum Chordata; class Aves; order Passeriformes; family Maluridae; genus Malurus; species Malurus melanocephalus. Next base: position 309,241 of record NW_026623798.1, on the reverse strand, counting down.
TGATAAGAATTAATTTCTGAGGCTACTGACTTCCTGGATCATTGGATAGACTACCCAGTACAGAAAACAACTAATTCCTTCTTAAGTCACCTACCGCATCATCTTAAAAATCCCCACATTCAGTGTTAGACAACCCTCTGTTCAAACTACAGAGTCAATGTTTATAAGAAAAGAGGATAAATAAAGAGATTAAAAGATTGTCATACATGAATCATCCAGACAGAGAGTCATAGAATTAAAATAAAGGATCTATTGTATAATTACAAAACTGCAAATAAAAATGTAACTGTGCAGAATAAATATAAGAAGASCATTCCTCATTAATCAGTTCAAAAGCAACATTAGCACTGGGATTTATTGGTATCACCAGAAATGGGACGTAAAAGAATACATCTCTTTTAAAAGCTTGCTCCTAAGGAGAACAAACTAGGACAATTCAGACTTCACCATGAAGGACAGACAAGATTTTAATGTAAGTAGTGCAGCAATTATTTGGGGAAATGAAGAAACCATACAAATCTGTTTTCCTGATTAATATGCAGTGGTATTACAGTTGAACGTCTTAACGAGGATAATCAGGAATCCAGAAACATGCTAATAGGGTACACACACCCCACAACCCCCAGCCCAGACYGGGTACCTGGGGAGCATGAGCCCCTCGTGCCCGCCCTGCAGGGCAGCAGCCACCGGCTCCTTGCACTGGCTGGTGACCAGCACGTGTGCCACGGCATTGGACAGAGCAACAGAAACTCACGCTCCTCCTACCACTGCTCCCTCCCTCTCCCTAAACCAGCATTTCAGATTCAGACTGAATACTCCTGCTGAAGGATACTTGACAGAGGGGCAACTTTCCGGGCAAGAACAATGATCAMTCAAACATCTCGCACCAGAAAAAGTAAAATCATTCTTGTCATCCCAAAAGAAGCCACAGCAATCTTCCCCCTGGAAAGCTGTCCTTTCCCTGCCAGGGAGTCCAAAAAGTTCACTCTCAGATACAGCTGCAATGAACCAACACTCTGGAACACAGGACTTGGTTAGCCCTGTTGGTGAACATGGCTACAAATGAGCGTGGTCCAGCTATTTTTTTATGTTCTGGCTACAGCTTTTGATTAACATCCTTGAACATTATACTTCACACGATGACAATATACTAGGTGAAGTAACACTTCCTCTTATTTGTTCTAAATTTACAAAGCAGTAATGTCACACAGTGACCTCTTGTTTGCACAAAAGGAGAGCATGAAAACAACAATCTAATTAMTTCTGAGGGTACTTAGGATGAGGGTTGCCTTACTAGGAGTTAAAAACACAAAAAACYCCTTCAGATTTATTTTTAATCTCATACATTTTTTGCCTGTGTGAGGATTGACAGAACTCTGAGTGCTCCTGCCCTGAAACAGCTCAGAATTTTATCAAGATATRAGCAGTTATGCCAATTAAAAGTGCTTGTTCTTCCCAAAAAGGGAATACTAAAAACTTTTTTTGATCCTAAATACTACTGAACTTCTGASTGTGGATCTTTAGATTTCACTTGTTAGTAGAAAATGGGTACCCAGAGCTCAACAAATGGTGATATGACTGACACCTAATCCTGACCAGAAAAAGAGCTCCACAGTCATGGGGAGGTTTCCCCTTTGCAGATGTGTTCCCTCCATGAGTCAGCTCAAATATATTAGAGAAATTCTCAATTTTCAAGTTTGCCCACTCTAAATCTAAAAAAAACTTAAATCTGAAAATAACCATGCTTTCATTGGCTGTCTTGTGCAAACACAGACACTCCAGACACTGAAAATTTAGGTTTATCTTCCATCTCTCTCTCACACAGCACATCCCCTCTTACCAGCTGTGAACCCCCACCTCTCATGTTGACCCACACTCTTTTGTCCARAACTAACATCATTTTACTGACATTTCAAATCCAGCCAGCTAACAAACAACAGAGCCAACCAAAGAAAATTCCTCATTTCATGTTCTAAAAATGGACTAATGTCCCTGGATGTCCTTCCCTGGTGAACAGCTGTGAACAATAGGATTAGAAAGGCAGTCCAAAAGAGACTCCTTTATTAGACCAGATTTTAAACTGAAATCTGCTATACTTCACCTTTTGTTGTGCTGAGTAACCTTCCCCTACCCAACAACTTGAGCACAAACCTCATACCTTGGTCTCGCTGCCACCCAAGACAACTTTATCATCTCTGCTCACTTGGGGCATTCTCTGTCTGCCCAGAAACTTCTCAGCAATAAAGTGGCAGTCTGGCTAAGCATGCCCTGGGACTGTTTGTTATCAGAGTACATCTGGTGAGCTCAGTGACCACAAAAGGTGGCAAAGCGAGTTAAGATCACACTGATTCAATCACAGAGCTGACAGAAGAAATGTTGTGGGGACAAACAGGGTGAGGGGACATTGAACTTTGCTAAATATAATTTTCCTCATATGTATTTTCTCAGAATGGTCAAAAGTAGGATCAGAACACCAGCTCATTCTGTCTACTTCCTTTTACTCATATCCTGTTAAAATATAGTCTTATGTTCAAAGCTGCTAGCTATAAATCCCCCTAAGAGATCCTGAATTATTCCAAAGAGTTGATCACTTGAGTACAGAGACAACAGGAATTTCTGGAGCTCTAGAGACCTAGAAACTAGAAAAAATAAAAAAACTGCAAAACCTTCAGCTTGATCACATATGGATCAAGCTGAAGTAGAGAAACCATTCACCATCTGTAGCTAACTGCTATGTCTGCTCTGTATGGTAGAGAATGCTCTTAGCATCTTGAGAGCCCAAGACTCAGGAAGGAAAACTGGGTGTGATTGTAATGAGGACCCAGCYACTTCAGCCATTACACTTCAGTGTGATGAGGACCCACTTTTTCACTTCAGCTCCTGTTTCAGTGACAGCAGTAGTGAAATGAACACTGGAATACAGTAAAACACCTTGTCTGTATTCATCAGCAAGGTTCATAACAATTACTGAGCTCGCAAAGAGCAAAATGMATTAAGTATGGATTAGCAAGTGCTACTCCCTCAGCAAATACATAAAAGAGAAGAATGTGCAAAAGGGAGAAGAAAACACAAATTTCAGATTCAAACCAGTCCTCAACACCTGAAATCTCTAATGGCTGTCTCACTGATGTCTGTTTCTGAAACAATCTGGAGYTCAGCATCATGCCAGCAAAACCTTAGGCAGCAAGTCAGTATGACTTTAGTAGGTCTCCACAGTTTGGAAGAGAGCAATAAAATGAATATCAAAGACCCCTAGGGGCCCAATCCTTGCTTTCCTCCACAGACTACAGCCCTATCTTATTTTGCAATTCAGTTTTCACCCAGTTATGCCAACAAATCCAGTCCCTTTAACTCACTGCAGAGGTCAGTTAGAGCTCTCTAGAACTGCACCAATTCTCTTCCGCCAAAACCTGGATGATAYAGGAAAGAAAAAGTAGCTTTTTATAAAACACTGGAGAAATGCACCAATCTTGTATTTTTTTAAATAGTGCAAGATCTTAATTTTCTGCTAAAATGRCCATCTTCCACCTATGGAAACTCCCATTTCCACCAAAGAAAACAAGTCATTAATGTTCTTATAGTTGTGCTAAATTCCTTTCCTTTTTTTTTTGTTTAAATGGCAATAACAAGACTTTCCTCAAAGCCCTAAGTGCCCAAATCTCTGTTCACAATACACTGGATATTTTATCCCTAACTTCCATATGGCTGTTGTACCTCCATTTTCAATCTGTAAAATCCAGGACAGCTCATTTCCATAGGAAAACAGGTCCAACATATGTTGTGCTCTCTTTAGGACCATTTTTATATCATCAGGTTCACACACCTTGCAACCTGTCTCTCCTGTGCCAAGGCAGCAGTGCATCTTCTCTTGAGCATTGGCACTGGCACTTACAGTGCTAGGCTGTGCTGAAGGTCAAGTTCAACTCATGTTGACCATCCATCTGGAATTTCTCCCAGTCCCTATCCTCCCCCATGCTGCATCAGGAAACTAGACCAGACAGAGAGTTCCCTGGGAAAATTATCATCACTCATACCAGGGTCACATTCCTCTGGAAACTGTTCCTAAACAAGGCACATTCCGGTTCTTGGCAATTGGTAAGGGGGGCACAGACAAGGAGAGGATTTTAAGACTTCAGCACCAACTTAACAGATGTCAAAACCTAGAGCATRCAAGGTCTTTGCCWCTGTCAGCTATCCAGGTAGTTCAGKCCTGTTAATCCCTTGAGATCTCCATGGATGGAGCAGTACCCAACAGCGTGGATAGGGTGACTTTGCAAGTGCCAGGGCATCTCAGCACAGCTCCATTACCCACACACCCTCCACTTCATGCAGCAAATGCACATGCATCCCTTTACCTGTTCTCCAAAGGACACAGTCCTGCCAGGGGGAGTTCCTAAACAGAACCACTCTGTTCAAAAAGGGCAGCCTATTTGGGAAGGTCAAGGATATTTCAGAGAAAGTTTCCTATTCACTCAAACAGAAGCAAACCCATGAACAAGAGAGGGGGAGGTCAGTTTTTCCCAGTGGTACAGATGCCATCTCAGTGGGCTAGCACAGGGCAAGGCTGGTACCTAATGAATCACAGCACTGGGCAATAAAAGATTTTGTCCAYGGCAGGAAAATGACCTATTACTAACCATTTATTGTTAGTAGCAGCTCCTCACAGTGCCCTAACTTCAACTGTGGTGAAGAGAGGCTGGTAGCTAGCACAGAAGGAAATTAACACCTTTCAACAGCATGCTGAACCCAGGAGCTTTCCATTTTGGGTCACCAGGCAGACAAATCCTGTTTCATGCATCATCACACGCACTAGAAATAGGGAGGCAGCATTTCTGCAAGTAATGCTAGCAAGCCTCTCCATGCATTAAAAGGAGCCTTTTCCTTCTATAGCAACTTCTGTGTATTGAACATGTTCTCAAATGACTACATGTTGTTCTGCCTTCTCCTAACCTGGAAGGGGAGAAGATACTGAAATCTGTAGCCTTGCTCAGGAAGGTAGGTGAAACCCCAACTAAGCACAATGGTTACAAAAAGATTATCAAACAAAGGCTTCCAGTGTTCAGGCACAAGGGCAGATATGAATTTCAAAGCAGTTAACTTCTCTCTAGGAAAACAAAAGCTCGCTGTCTATCCTGTCCCACAGTAAAACAGATAAAGCTCAGTCTGAGTTCTTCATACAGTARTTTCATCTGTCTCAAATCCTCCTCCATATTTTCATCTCACTCTGTCATATACAGTAGCAATCGCAGATCTYTCCACCCACAGAAATTTCTTACAGACTCTCTAACTCTTCTTCCATGTTTATTCTCTTTGATATTTTTTCTCCAGATTTTTCCTTCTTTTGTGAYAGCAGACTAATGACCAGCTCCCACAGGAGGCTGGATTAAGAGTCCCAAAAATCCCTGACATGAAAGGATTTTAAATGGCTATTTTCACTGACTAAAAGTGACTCAGAATGGTCTGTTTACCAAAGGGCCTTTTCTCAAGGAGAAAAAACTGCACTGAAATCTGGATTACAAACTACTAAAATAACAAAGTATTTTGAAACTGCAGCAGTTCTGACAGGAAATGGGGACCAAGCTGCACTTAATGAAGGGAGGGGAGAAAACCAGCAGAGCAATCCTGGACATGGCAATACACGGCTCTACTCATATTTTCACTTGCTTTTAAAGGAAATTYTGACAGCTGCCAATACAAATAGAGTACAAGCACTGGCAAAGAGTATACAATTCCTGAACATGTACACACATGGGTGTGGAAAAGACAACAACCACAAGCAAAACCTGAATTTCCAAYATGTCCTCTAATTTTGCCGGATTTAGAGAAGACCGTTTAAAAACAACAAAGAAACAAACATCCTATTCAGAAGTCCCTCTTTTCAAATCCTTCCCTTTTCCARCATTAACAGGGAAACCCATGACTGTGTAAGAATTCCGGTCACCTGGGACTGCTCTGTGTCACTATGTCCCTGGAGAAGTCAGTCTTTTTGCCCAGCTGATTGACTTCCCTCTGGGTCCCTTTAATCACCTGCTGAGGAAGCAGGGGAGGAAAATCCTCTCTCTTGCTAGGAAGCCCAGTGACCCCCTGGAGCATAAGTTCAATTCCACTTTTTTCAGAGGCCATACAGGGCAGTTTCTGGAATCTGTGCAAGTGTCAAAACACGCAGATTTTCCTGATCTCTATCAGCCAAAGCTTGAAGTGCAATATGACTTCCTGCAAACAGCTTGCAACAAAAGTTCTTATATTCTTTCACCTCTTAAAAATAAGTCACATGCTCTTTCTCGATGTCTGTATTTCAAACCAGCACAACCAACTTCTCATCTGGTTTCCTCTAGCTCCAACGGTGCCTTACAGGCACACAGTTCCTGCGCTAAGCATGAGTGGCAAACTTCCTGCAGCTGCAGCAGCCCTATTTTATTTCAGAACTGTATTCTTCAGCGAGAACTTTATTACCATCCCGACCGAAAAGGACATATTTTAACTTAAAAGCACCAACACAAATAATTCAACTGGACACAAAATTACGAAGAGGTAAAGGCATTTTCACTTCACTGTTGATGAACCTGTGAACATCAACAACATACTCTCCCCATCAAAAAGGACTCTCAGACTTTGATTTTTTTAAAGAAGTTCAAGCACTTTGCCTTCTGCTTATAGGAAAAGTTAATTACCTCAAAACAAAAATTCAGGCTATTTCTTGACAGTGTGAAYAAGCCCTGGGACAATACAACAAAAATACAACTCTAGAGGAGATCAGTAAGGTAAAACTTCRTAAGACAGAAACTGGCAACTTTGTGGCTGAATAAAGTCAGTACTAAGTAACAAGTTCATAATAAGAAAAAACGATAGCACACCTCAGGCTTCCATACAGCTGGAAAATGACATCCATACTCCTTCTCAGAGATGAGTGCACTGTCGCATTCAGGGGCACCAGCAACTCCCTGCYCCTCAGTCTACCACCACTGTTACTTCCAGTCATGCAAGTGCTCTGGAAGAGCGGTATTACTCTAACTTCAGTACTTCCTCTCTYCTGGGACATTGGTCAGGGTGAATCATCAGTTAATAAACAGTATTTCTTAATTGATGGGTGCAGCATTTCCAACAGCACTACAGGCACATTTCCTTTTAGCCCTSTTCTAGAGAACACATCTACACAAATCCACTCAGGAGAGAATGCCTGAACAGTGAGAGCTCATAGCAAATGTATTCCAAAGAACTTGAGCTCCTGATATCTCTTAYGCTGCCACAGGTGCAATGTTTCCCAGGGCTCAATCCAGAAAACTCACACTCCTGCTCTTACCTTTCATGTTCAATCTTCCTCTAAACTAGTGTCCAGAGCAGCCTGCTCCCTCAGAAAAAAACTTCATCAGATTGCTTGACATGCAATTAATAGGATTAGTCTTGTCTGTGGTCAGACTCTCTGAGCTACGTTCCACTTGCCACAAGCTGATTAGCTGCCTGCTTAAGGAGGAGCTGGGAAGTTTGCTTCTGACGGCAATGAACTGGAGAGGCAGGCGCTGACTGTAATAATATGCTGTWTCCGGTCTGTAGCTGAGTTCAGAGGTACTTCCCAACAAAAAGGGTTTACAGGAGCTCAGGAGCTCAAGCTCCACCTTTTCCAGTGAAAAGCCTTTAACTATGGAGGAGTGGTTCCTGGCATGGCTCAAAAATGTACTCTGACCCAGCCTCCRTTTCACCAAGGCATCAGAAAGAAGAAACCAAACGACACAGAATTCCCTCTCTACACAGAGGAACCTTCTCCTACAGGATCTTAAAGCTCTGAATCAAATAGAATAAGAAATTAATGTTGTAATTCATGTTATGTAAGTGAGGGTGAAAGTCCACACCACCATTCAGTAGCAATAACTGGAAAACACTTAGCAAACCACCATGTGAGAATTATATCAGAGCACAAAATATGTACACGGAAAGATACAATGTCCTTTCCAGGCCCTCTCCTGATGATGACAGGCATTTTTGACTAGTATTAAAGAATACATACTTTATACCAATCCTCCTCAAAGCAGGAAAGGGTCAATGAACTGATAAAGACTCACTTCTTTAACTTTACCAACTATACTGAAGGCAGCAGGCTTAACTTAATTGGCACCTTCTAGGAAAGAGCAGATTTTCAGTCCACAAACCAGTCTGAGGAGGTAGAATTTGTTCACCACATAAACATTTACAAAACTGGGCCAAGGGAGATGACCCAAATTCTTTTCAAAGACTTGAGGGGACAGCTGCGGTGGCAAACTGTTGACCTGAGCAACAGGCAASAGGGTGATTGGTGTCCCCCAAACCTTGCAGGTGTTGCAGGGGAGGCCAGGCATAACAGATAGCTCAGGTCCATGACATAGGTAAAGCAGAACATTTTGAGACAGACATCATAAAAACCTAGGCTTCCCAGTATCATCTTGAGAAAACACTATTCCAGGTGAGTATGGAACTCATCCTCATTGCAGATTTTGGTTTAATGCTAATACAACTGCAGTCCATTATGTGGGCACCTTAACAAATCACATTACTGCAAAACTGCACTGTCCAAGAAAAAACTGCTCATGGAAAGATCTAAAGCCTCACTAGGAAGACCCAGTGTACCCAGTGTGATCCCAAATCATCTGCTTTTTAGAAACCACAAGAGGTTTTGAGGGTAAGGCTGAGAAAGCACTTCTCAGAAATCAGAGCCAGGCTCTGACCTCACCGACTCAATGCTGCTGCTGATCTCTATTTTGTTTGGAGTACAAATATAGCACACACTGATGGCAAGAATGCAGGCTAAAAGTTGACTGGTCTCTTTGAAACAAAGGGTTCCTGAACTACCAGGACAACACAGCTATTATTGTATTTGTGCCACAGCAGATCTTCCCTAAGGYCCTGTGCAAGACAGCAACCCTAGGAAAAGGCAGTGGTGAGAGATATGTGCTATGTACCAAGGGATCACACATGGAAAGCACCTGTCAGAGCCCAGACATCCCAGAAGAATGTAACTTGTAKACAGGTGACTCTCAGGGACAGAGATGGCAGAGATGTGACAGAAACAGCAAATACCACACCTAGAGGCCTAATGGGAGAAGAGAGCTCTGGCATGGGGCTGCTATAAGACCAGTTCCCAGAGCCTTCCTATTAAATACCTCTGCAGCCACATGGCCTGACCTAATGGAACAACAGCTAAACATAAAGCTTTTAATTACATGTCGAGGGACAGAGCTGTACAACATCTTAAGCCCAAAAATGCCCCTTTGTCACATGCTCCCAGCCCATTCTGTAGCCATCTATCCATTAACTCTGGGTAGCAGTTCTGAAAACTGTCCCTATTGCAAACAGGAGACACTTACTGAGGAAATCTATGCAAGATCAACCAAGTAAACCACAGTGGAGTTTGTCATTACACACTTCTTTTTCAGAGAAGGTCTGTGTCTTAAAACTCACTTTACTCACTCTCCTTCYTGCTGAAAGCAAACACATTAACTGYCACAGACATGTCCTATGTAAAAGATTTACTGGCAGCTATTTTTTAACCTTACTCCTCAGTCCATGCAACACAACCTTTGAGGGCTTTCTGCTCTGGTTTTGTCCTCTCATGATGCTGCCTCCCTATGCTCCTCAATGCACCTTCAACAGTTTCTCTTCTGACTGGTCAGCCCTTATTACCTCTTTGTTTTGAATACACATTGTTCCTCCAAGTGGTTTATCTGATGTTTTTATTGCTTGCCTTTATGTCAGAACCTTAGGGGTGCCRTTGAGGCCTTCAGAATAGATATATTAGGCAGTACAGATGACTGGAGAGAGGTTGAGTTTTCTCAGAAAGAAAACACTCTTTCATAAATCCACAAGTACCAGTTTCCATTGACGAAAACAAACAAAAAAAAAAAACCCCAGAACATCTAAAACTCTGCTTACAACACCAAATGCTACATATTTTCAGCTCAGGAGAAAAACTCAAATTGTATGACCCACTGATTTGAAACAGGGAAAAAAATATATCAAAGAACTCTGAATTTTAGAAAAGAAGATACAGAGGCGAAGCAGAGTACTCTCAAAGAAAACCAACAGAAAACTGGATGACTGCAAGGAATTCAAAGTACTGACAGAAGTGATGTAACAGAGCAAACAGGAGCAAGACCAGGCCTCCTTCTGATTTCCTAAGTGTTTTTAGAGCTCAAGGTAAACAAGCCCCTCCATAAGCCACGACAGAAGGAGTAGGTAGAAATTAGGAGGAGATGTTTTCCTTTAAGTTTACCTAGGCCCCATGATACACTGCTCAGCTGGCAACAGTGCACACTGTACCTGCTTGAGTTTCTCAGTACCCCTTTACCTTTTACCCACTAGGGAAGGCAGGGACCCTGATATCAGAGTCCTGGAAATAACTCTTCACTGTTGCACTCAGATAGAGCAATCTAAGAGAGCAAACTTCCTTCTACACTACTTTTTCCTGTCCCTAAAACAGTCTTCCTGATGAAAGTTAGAACTCTACCAACTACAACAATAAGCAGCAAACAGTACACTTACCTGAAAAATCAGCCATTATTTATATTGAGAAAACTGAAGCAAGACTCAGGATAAAATGCTTTATTAACAGGTAAATAATATCACATCCTTAAAAACATATCCCCTACTCAAACCACTGCATAAACCTTGTCTTTGTACTCTCACATTGACACCTGATATCAATATTAACTGTACCCAGATGTGCCTCCTACCTSTCCGACTATGGATGTAGAAAGAGTTTTCAAGCTTTGGGAAAGTGTTGGGGTTTCATCTGGACACAGGCACTGCAAGGCCAAAAGCTACAGCTACACAACAGAAGCTCCCTTTGGCAGATCTTTRAAGCAGCAGGCCACTCTTGCTGCAGCACAAGGCACACAGCTCAGTGTTGGTCGCCACGGGGAGAATCAGGAAGGATTCCTCCCTCCACCTGGATTGCACCCTCCCTTTGCCTTGCCTTAGAGCAACACTTCCTTCCCCCAGATTCTCCTTCTCCTCTGTTCCAGCCTCCTCAGGAGCTGTGTGAAGGTTGTCGCTGTTCACCAGCTCTTGACACTCACTCTGCAGGGCTGACATTAATGGCTTATTTTTCTGCACACCAGGTGCTTCCCCAGACTGGAGCTTGCAGAACACGTAAACCTTGGAAATACAATCATTTTTCCTCCTAGTTTCTGAGCCTAGAGAAAACAAAGCAGGGACACCACCACATTTCCAGACTGCAAATACTTAGCACACATTCCACAATCTAACTAGTATACTGAACCAATCCCACAGTTACTTCTGTGCTATTTCTTTCTGTTCCTCCTTTTGCTTTCCCACTATATATAGCATGCATATATAAACACACACACAGACACACACAAATTAAGTCAGAGAAAGAAGTTTACCTATTTTAATGCCTGTGAGGAAAACTAAATTCCTTTAGCAAGACCTCCAGCATAAATCCAAACATTACCTCTAACTCCCTCAGCAGAACAAATTTTTCTGTCCCACTGTGCAAACGGGTTCTATCAAACCCTCCTAGTTTATAGGTGAGAAAATCCCTGAATGCCTTACCATAATACATAGCAACCTGAGGTATTTCCCTGAGGTAACTTCCCATGTGCACAAARATGAGTTATCATATTATAAAGAGAAGTAAGTTTATGAATATTTTTATTTTTAGTGAAAGATGCTGTGAAGATTGTTCAGATGTTTTTCAGCTCTGCAAAAGAGATGGGATGTGGGGAAAATAYGCAAGAAGAATAGAAAATAATGCAAGAAGTCCTACCGTGAAGCTGTTGTTGACATTCTTTGTGCTGCATTCGGCCACGCTGGCATCTGTCAGATCCACCTCATCAAAAATAATGGACTGGAAAGAAAAAAATTAAAATCCCAATGAATTCTTGAATTCAACGTATAAGCAGTAGACTCAAAGTCTGCCTAGAATGCTCTGTCACAGCCTTTTATGATTTGAAAGAAAGACACAGTATCAACAACATAAAGGAACTGGAAGTCTAGTTCCATACACTGGGGATCACTCTGGCCTGTCTTCAGACAGTGAACACAATGGCTTTATTTTTATTGAAGGGCTATTTTAAAAAACACCAAATAATTGTAGGTCTTGTTCTTGTGAAAGGAGACAGTTTTACATCTAGTTGACTATCAACATACTAAACCAGATGCACAGCASTTCTGATTTGATCAATTCTAACTTGGTTTGTCTACTCCACTTTCTCTTTTCATTTGTATTCTCTTCATTCTAGTAATTCAGAGTCCATTCCCTACTAGCRTGCACCAAAGGGAGAAAAAATGAGAAAAAACCAGTATCACAAGTCCGCACGATGCTTCACTTCAAAACCAAGGATTTCCCAGTGTGAGGCAAAACACAGGGATCTTCTAGTAAGCTACAAAGCCTGAAGAACAGTCCTTAAAAAGTTCTTTGCTGAGGGCTGCCTCCCCACTGACACCCATCTGCCTCCAAAGCCCCTCCAGTGACTTCCTTCCTTGGTCTCACAGGTACTGTCATGACCTTACCTTAGCAGTTTTTGCATAGTAGAGCGTTCTTCCTCGCAGCTTAAAGTATCGTCTCTTCCAGCGCTGGAAGGAGCTGGTCTGTTTCATCAGCATGCCCTCTTTTATAACGGTCTACAAAAGCATCAGAAGAGAGAGGTGAAGCACAGATTTTACTGACAGGAACCTTTTGTGCTCCCTCAGCACACATCCGTAGGGAAAGAACTGGAGTTGGAGACTAATTACCTCAGTGCCCTCTGCTGGAAGCGTTTCACAGATACATTCAGTAAAACTGAGCAGCCTTCACAAGACAAAACCTTCATGAACACACAACCCACACWGCAGTGCGATTTTACCCTTGTCTCTAGTGTTATCATGATACCAAAGAAGATAACTTACAACTGAACGAGCATTTCAAATCTAACAGTGACTCGAGAAGCATAACAGTTRAACTCACCCAGGTCAGATTTCAGTCGCAGGTAATTGCACCTTTCATTTAATTGGCATCTGATTATCAGCATTTATGGACCCAGGATATCTGTCTCTACCTCCAGCTGTGCCTTGTGAAATTGCCAGCATCCATCTGGCACAGAGGTGGCAAGCTGCAAGCCCAGGGGGTGAAGAGTGAAACCAGAGTTAAGAAGGAGCTATATCCAACTTCAACATTTGGTATTCTTCAAATAGTCTTGGCCCTGCCTCAGTGCGCTCTGGCCAGCTGCCATTTCCCAGGGCTGCAATGCCAAAACTGTCTACGCACACTGACTTCTTTTTAACTGCTTTACAACTAGACTGACATACCGGCATACACAGGCTCATATGCTTGTTCATACATTGTGCATGAACAGTTCATACACTGTTCATACACATGGGGGTATGGATTCAATCCACATGCACTTCATTCTGCTTGGTCAAATACACTTGATTACTTTGCAGAGGACAGGTTTGAATACCAACAGACACATGAAAATAATCTCAAAAACTGCAGCTCAGAAAGACAAAACACAAGAAAGTCAGGACTGAATGCCCAACCCCAAATTCCTGATTGAAAGCACTGCCTAGGAACTACAAGCAGTACTACATGATGCCTCAGTACCACAAGAAATCTACTTCTCTCCCCAAAAAAGTCGAGGGAACCTACTTCTGGCTGAGAGAGCCCAAGGTGATAAACCCACAATTAAAACACAGGATACAAACAGTCTGACAATCTTGTAAGACAGGTTATTCTGTATCTTGGTGCCAGGAAAATGACACAGCTTTAACATACCAGAGGTCTCAGCAGAACTCAGGTTTGTAACAGTCAGGTTGCTGGTACGTATCAATTAATTCACAAACACACAAAATRGACACTGCCAGGCTACTACAGCACACAGAAGAAATACTTTTACTGAACCACAGTGTTTAGTTCATTTTATAAATCCTTTCCAGGGCATTAAACTTGCTTTAAAAATGCTATACGTATTTCTAGTGTGTGCCTTTAGTTTTTGAAACAGCYGTGGATTTTAATACGTTCCACATACACTGGCCCTTGCCAAGCTCAAAGCCTCCTCAAAACCCACTTTGAAAAAAATGCTTACTRTAAGGAGAAACATCCATCTGATAATCTGTGCTTCTCTTTTGCTAGACTGAGCCATTCTCAAATTGGCCTGAGAGAGCACAGGGTCTGGAMCACCATGGTGATGCCTCTACTCACAAATCAGTTGGGAAAGAGCAGGCTCCCCATTCCACCAGATCCTAAAGAGAGCTGTTGGATATAGAAGCCTCTATAATCTCCCTCCACTCTGTTGRGAAAGAGAAAAGGAGGAGAGCTCCCCTGTTTCCTAGAACACCATCTACTTTGGATCCTGGGCCCTGGCCAGCTCCAGGGTTAGCAAACTCCAAGCCTCAACATTTCCCAGTGGTCGGTTTCACAAAGTCACCTGCACACTGGCAGAAATACCTGCCAGTTCTCAGGCAAACACCAACTTAATGTGCCTGCTTCAACTGGGAATCACCAAACTCCATAGTACTTCCAGCAGAATGAAAAGAAAAAAGAAAAATGCACAATTGAGGATTAAGCTCCTATCAGAAAATGRCTGTTTCCCACACCAGCTACCCACAGTTCTGAGGCAGTCACTGAAAGGCATCTTAGCACTCATTTTCCACAGGTCACGACAGGGACACAGCAGTAGGAATGCACTCTAAGAAGCCATACAGCATCTGGGAGTGGCTTTAGAAGTTAAACATACTATAGCAATACCGCGAAACAAAATGTTAAACTGCCTTAGAGCTGCTGTTATGTAAGCAACCCGAAATTCAGACATCGTAGCTGAAGCTTCAGCATAAAAGAAAAYGGAGTGCAAAGACTGACTGAACGGCATCCCTTGCGGAAACGACCCTGAAGGCAAGGCCAAAGTTGAAGGCACTCATTTGGAACCAAGAAAGATGCATTCACGCTYCCACTCTGCCACAGACTTTTTAGAGTTCCCAACAAAGCAATTTCCACTATGTGTCTCTCCATCCCCCAACTGTCAAGCGCAACAAACAGGACTAGCCAAAGGTGGAAACCCACTAAAATATATATTTCTCTCACAAGTTACTTTAACCTCCACCACCAGAGTATCAAAGAGAAACGTARAGCACCAGCATCCAAATTACCACCCTAAAGAAATTACACATTTCTGTATTTTTTTCATTTTTTCATTTTTTATAGGGAAGAAAATAGAAAAGTGGCAGGAGATTTTCCAAATTTAGACAGAAACATGGAGTAATCTTTTGCATTCCCTGGAATAAAACATATATAAATAAAAAATTAGACAGAGAAAGCAGCTACTGAGCTCTGCAAAGCCATGAACCAAAATCAGAGAGGAACTAAAAATCCCAGGGAAGACTCCTGGAATGAAAAAAAACCCTGAAGATATCAAGTCAGCCAGGAGGCTAATCAAAAAGTAGCRACTTGCAGGAGGAGATTTCAGCACTCTGTTGCGATGCTTATTTACAGCTATGGTTAAACTGGAGACAACCAGCACCCTTACATACCCCAGGCTCAGGCAGCAGCACTTCAGCCAAACTCAGCCCAGTAACTCAGCCCAGCCCACCAGCACAGGAACTCTCAGCAAAACAATGCCTCTGCTTTCCCTCAGCTCCCACCACTCCTGCCTGCTCCCTCACTTCAGCTGGGCTCACTCACCTCTCCAAAAGACATGCATTSCTCCATTTCTCTTTTAAATCCCTTTTTTTCTCTTTTTTACCAAAAGGCAACACTCGCAGAGGYCACCACCACCTTGCCCCACCCTAAGCAGCAGTTTCTGTCATTGCCAGGCTCTATCTATAGAAAACCTCACAACTACCCAGCTCAGACATGAAAGGCCAAAGCAGGAGCGCTCACTGCTCACAGCAAACGCCTCTGGTTCAGCGCTGCCCATCTCTGCATGAGAGCAGCCGGGCTATTTATAGGCACTCAGCTCAGCAGTTTGGTGGGTTTGGGCGGAAAGGGCTGGAGATAAGATCAAGATGACTTTATAAAACGATGCAGACATCACTGCCTTTCCCCTCCTCTATTTTGACTTTACAGCCAAATGACTTGCCACTTGCAGAGGAATGCAGCTGAAGAAAATGAACTGGGGAAAGGACATGACTGCAAAGGGACACAAATTAAACAAAAGGTGGAGAGCTGAACAGCTGCTTCTGCTCCTCAACCTCCCTGCAGACTTTCAATCGAAGATTTACTCTGATCAGATTACTGGGCACGTAATTTATCAAGATAAAAGTTAAGTTGCTTATCCCATTATGAAAAGAGAGCGTTAAATCTATTTTTAGTATCATATATTAGATCCTATGGGAAAAGTTACTGTCCTGAAACATTATGARGTTTGATAATGTGTGTCCTGTCCAGGATAAATACTAAAATTGTTTGCAGTGGAACTATGCAGACTGCTTACTATCCATCTGARTACCTTTCCAGCGTGGTTGTCCTGTGGCATGGCATTCCATGGGCAGATAACACTATAAAAAATGAATTATCTTCTTGGATCAAGCATAAAATTATGTGCTACTGGTTTCAACAGTGACCCTCTTTCATCATATTGCTAGTCAGTGTAAAAACGGTTACTGAAAAAACAACAATTTAAAGCAACACTGCACATAGCAGAGAGTCTTAAGAAGTCTGAAAAGAACAAGATTAAACAGCTCAAAGGCAGGACCTATGAAATTTCTAGCATTTTACTATTTATCTTTGGCCTTGAAGAACAGCAACTTCCTGCAGAAAAAAAACCTAGCTCATGGCAAGCAATACACAACCCTCCCCCCAGCTCATCCCTTTTCAAAACTTGACATTTAGGAAGAGAAATAATATGTTCTCAGATTTCTTCTGTCAAAACGGGTACAGGGCTCAGGCCTAATCCTGAACTGACAAAAGAAAAATTTTGACTGACCTCAACAGCAATGGTTTCAAGCRACTCAGAGGACTTAAGCAAAGAACYTAAAAGAGGGCCTTGTGCTTCACTGTTTCCCCTTCCCGCCTTGAAAGAACCAGAAGCCAAAAGATTAACAGGAGCTGTTCAGAAAAGCAGCAAGACACAGTTGTGGTTCCAGCACCTCTCCTCATCTGAGGTGTCTCTGCACTCAGTAACCCACGTCAAGAGGTCAGAGACAGCGTACACAGATAAAATGCTTAATGCACTGACAACATGAGYGATTGTACTAAAAATCAGGAAGGATCACGTCAGATTTCAGCTACTTTCAGATTACATCCCTTGTTCTCCTGCACATAGTACTGCTTAGCAAGCGAAACACAGAAGCAGACAATCCCTTCCTGAAGCTTAAGCCTATCGCCCCATTTGGAGGTGGGACTCTCAATAAAACTAATTTCCTATTCTGGAAAACATGCCCTATTAGCCAGACTGAGGGTGACTACCAAGTGTGCCTGGCTGTCAGGCTGGCAAGTGCCCACTGGCACAGGGAGGCTCCAAACCATGTTTGATAGAGACAGAAGAAGAGCAATGCAACTTATTTTACTGCTGAGATCATAACATATTCTTAGGGACAGTTACTCAGTGMAACATATCTAACACAAGAATTATGCTCCAGTGACACTTCTTTCCAATGCAGAAAAAGAACTATGTACAAGGTAACAGCAAAATGATTCAAAGCTATCTAAATAGCAACTAAAGAATCCCAAACAAGAAGTCCTCAGCACACAGATTTCTCTGTTTTCCATGTGTCTTCTGAATGTAAAAAACTTTAGGACACAAACAGTTTTTATTTGTATRTACCATAAAACACTGATGCAAAACAACAAATAATTGACTGAACAAAGCACCAAATGCAGAGAGGAGAAAATAAAATGCAAAAGCATATGCGTAACAGGCAGCTGATCCTCAGGTACCAAACAACCTCATCTAGTCCTTGATTTTGGGTGAGATGTGGCAAAAAAGATAGGAGTAGATCTGCAGGCACTTAAACATGGCCAGACAGTCTTGCCATGCTAGGGCAGGCACAAATCTGAGTGCTGTATCTTGTTGTGGGTAAAACAGTTTTAGTAGCTGGTATCATAAAGCTCTCCGTGRTCACAAACATGAAACTAATTCTAAATTAATATTTAGAAATCAAATAAAACACAGTAAATCCAACGAAGAAACTACAGGAATAAATATAACCAATCCTATAGAATAAGACATGAAAGGTCAAAAGGGTAGGGGTTAACAAGCTAATCTGAGAGCAACATCCTTCCACCAGACAGTGGTGACACACTGRAAATGAACTCCAGGAAGCTTAGAGAGGGGAAATCTAGATCAGTAAAGCAAATAGGACACAGAGAGAGCTATAAGATCTATAGGGGAGCACAAGGTACTTGCAGGTTGCACACGTCTGTTTGGGATTCCTACATTAAATGCACTTTATCTTGAAAAAGTGAAAATGGCATTAAGATTCTTTCACTGGTACCAGAAGAGCAAGATATTATGAGAATCCACTGCAAAAAAAGGACTCCAGAAGAGGAGAAAAAGAAATCAAAGTTGGAATCAAATATCAAAATAGAAGCTAGGGTAGTGAGTCACTGGCCCAGTAACAGAAGCCAAGTGCTACAACTAATGAAGGGGGTTACAGCAAAGACCTTTGTACAACCACACGGGAAAACCTACAAAAACTCTCCCAATTCTCTTCTTTTGCAATCTCCAGCCTGCTGAATGAGCTGGACTCAGCATACCCAGTGAGAAACCACAGCAAGCACAGCCAACAACTCTCCTACAGCCTCCCTGCAACTCCCAACACAAAAGAAACCAGAGCAGAGCACAGCACATGAGACATCTCAGCTACTCATCCATGCACTAGCTGAGATGTCACTGAAACAAGAAATGCAAGCTCACTCTCCAGATCCACAGTAAAAAAACCAGGAGTTTGTGTCAAATACTGGAAAAGCTTTAATTTGCCTTGGCACACATAAATAGTCAAACATTTCATTCTTCATTAGTTAATGCTGTAGCCAATAAAAGAACAGGTCATTAAACTAGCTTCTTTCATTACCAAGCTCAGCTGCTACTATTATGAACGACTCTACTAAAAGAGATGCACAATCACTGACCTAAAGCGAATAAATTAACAAATGAAAAACAATTTGAAAGCACACAAAAATTTATATGGGGAAGGAAATACAACACACAGCATATCAACACACAGCTCCTTGGTAAAATGAGCTCTGTCAGAGAGCTCCAAACAAAGTACTCAAAACAGATGAACACTCTGGTCAGCTACTTAGAAGGGAGAATGAAAAACACACCTGTACACTGATACAGGATTAGTAAGAAGCTGGACAGCTCCTGGTACAGTACACAACCCTCCCCCCAGCTCATCCCTTTTCAAAACTGCTTAAGCCTCAGGATGCTTTCCATAGGCTCCAGGAATCCTTCCCAAACACATTTATCACAAAAAGGAAACTGAGCACAAAGCTCCAGTCAAACTACAGCAAAGCTGGAAGATATGGGYTCAAACCCATCCACAGAGACATTTAAGGACAAACATGAAAAGTCTGATTGTTATTTTTTCTACAATCTAAAATAATATATACATGACTACATTCCTTCCTTGGGCATTTTCCCCCACACAAAATATGTCAACACATTACCTACTGTAAAACCTTCAGGTCTGAGACATGTCTGAACTCAGAGTACGTGGCTCTGCTGCTGAGTTAAAGCAACAGAACCTCATTTGGAATCCCAATTTGTCCCAACCCTCTAATGGTGCAGCCTGTACYACCGCAGCTAAAGTCACACTCTTGTTCATCCAGAGAGGCAAGTTACTACCGAAAAACATGCATCTAATCCCTGCCATCCACTTCACCAGCAGGCAGAAGGAGCCAGGCACTCACCATGGGCTGTCAAGGCCAGTTGACATGAGAGTGCCAGGCYGGCGAGTGTGACCAGTGCGAGCACAGAACAGCAAATGTAAGGGAAAGCACATGCAGAATATAGCTGTGGATCTCATCCTCAYACTCACAGACACCCCATTCTTCCCACACTGCTGAATGTCATGGAGACCTTGACCAAGTAGGAAGGAAAAGTCAGCAGAAAATACTGCTACAAGAAATTCAGGACATGGGAAAGCAAAAGTTATACCTTGAGGAAGAAAACTAAACCTTTGCCCTTGTGCTGAGGAAGGTGAGCAAAAGACAGCTTCCTCCCACTGTGTCTGGATTTCTGCTACCCCTGCTACTGAATTCTGCAAGAAGCCTTGTTTGGAAGGGACCAGTAGATGCAGAGCCACATCCTCATCCTTTTACTCCAACTGGTATTCAAATAGGTTGCAAGCAGAAAGCGGCTTTTGGCCTTTGGCCATCTAATTAATACTCAGGTATCCTAGAATTTATCTCATCTGCAACAACTGTCATAATCAGATTTTCCATATTTATGTATTAAACAACCTGTGCTTTTAAGGTTTTTTTTTTCCTCATCTATTTAACATAGTTTTTAAAGGATACTTCAAAGTTTTGTTTTTCCATTTTCCCTGTTTTAATGTGCTGCAAATACCTTTGACCATGCCAAGATTTCTTGATCTGCACCAGCAACAACAAGGAAGATGAGCACAGCCCTGGGAACATCGTTTTGTTAACTTGCAGCAGAACAGAACAGAAGGGGCTGGCACGAGCTCCCAGAATACTGATTTTTAATGAAACTTCAGTCATAGATCTACACATTCTAGACAGTGTTCTGCCCTGCCTCTGCTGAGAGCAGTTCCAAGAGCAGGAAGCTCGCCCTCCCTGTTTTATCAGATACATTTCTGTTCAAAGACTATGGAAGACAGCTGCCCCATGGGATAAGACATTACCTGAAGATTGCACCACCCTGCACCCAGGGTCTGGAGATGCCCTCAGTGATTTCATGCATTTGATAAAAGAAGTGCCTATCTATATTCCCCTACAGCAGACTGAAGGTGGTATCACCTCTCCGCGCTAGAAAATTACATGGATAAATTTACTAAAGCTTGCAGAACTCAAGTGCAATGTGCTCAATGCAAGCATTATGTGATCAAGAGGGCATTTCCTCTCTCAAAAAAGTAAACCACAACATCCCAACAGTGAGCAGATGTAAAACTTTTAAACTTAGCAATGAGACTGTGAGGAAGCAAAAAGATCTCTGAAACCAAAGGAAGCAAACCTGTACTAGTCAATTGCCTAACTCAGAAGTGGTAATGTTGTAGCCACCAAGCCAACTTTTTCCTCTCTGGATGAGAGGAGGGCAGTTAGCTYCAGCCCCTTCCTCCTCTAAAAGCACTCTTGTGCCCTGGAGTGGTCCGAGGCTTGCAGTCTGCAAGTTCCATACCCTGTGGAAGCACTGCACTACTGCTGCAGAGGTGCACCACTACYGAACAGGGCATGCACAATAAGCTCACTGCTTTTGGGAGTGTTTTACATAAAATGTGTGAGGAGGGACCCCAAACCACGGCAGTTGCTGTGGAGCAGTGGTGCTCAACTGTTCGTCTGCCTGAAGCTCAGCTACCCCKAGATAATGATCCCATGGAGTTGCAGAACCAAACAGAAGCATCTTCTTTCTTTAAAAGACACATAAATTCCTAGGAAACAAGAGGCAACAACCACTTAGTGAAGAAAAAGTGGGAATGCACCATTTCACTGGAGAGTTAATAAAAAGTCCTTTAAATACTGGTCAGTGCATTTAAGCTCTTGAAAAAATGTGCTCCAAGAGGAACATGTRTTCACTTGGAACAGCAGTGTGTGATGAAATTTCCAATGATGCTGTGCCAATATAGGGTAAACCTTAAGTTTTTCAGGAATAGAGAAAAACCCTCTCTATCTCACTTGTGCATTCTCTTATATATGCAGGCATAGTTGCTATTTTAGAAAGAATCAGACTGGATCTGTAATTAAAGAAGGCWAAGTTATGCAGTGTCTTACATGATATACTGCATTTTCTAATCAGGTAATCTGGAGATAGACATTGCAGAGTTTTCATTTATAATCCTGTACTGCTCCAAAGTAAAATATCAATAWTTTTTCTTTAACAAGAGGTTGTGGGTAGGGGAAAATACTCTAAATATTTGACTTAGTTTTATTTTGAAAAACCAAGCAATCAAACCAAAACATTCAGYACTTATTTTATTTAGTCTCTAATTTTATTAGAGAGAATAATTAGTAGCCTGGAAATGTACTTCTTAGCAATGTGGTCCAAGTAAATCCATGCTCTCAAAACATGCAAAGGTTTAATGTTAGCCCTTTAATTCCTGGAACCTGATCTATAGTTAGAAGGAATGAGAAACACTACAAGTGCATGTGGTTTTGTGCTCTGTTCTGTTGTGTGGTGAGGTTTTTTTTAGTTTGGGTTTGTTGTTTTTTGGGTTTTTTTAACAAGGAAGTAACAGCTGTTGCTTTCATACAGCATCCAAAACTCTCCAGCAGCGAGGCAAACTTACAGTACACCAGTGAAAACAGTGCTGGGAGGTTTCCCAAATTGTATCAGAACACATGAGTCTGAAGTGGACACTAAACAGTTTGTAGATGAAGGGATAGAAACATTTGTACAGCCTAAAATCCTATCTTTGTCCTTAGCGCTCAGAAAAGAAACTAATATGTTTATGCTGCTAATCCAAGAAAATTCGTGTCCTTAAACCTGTGCTCAAGACATTCAGTTTCAGGTCAATCACAAAAACCTCTCTTTTGCAACAGTTCTGTTTTTTAAGGTGAAGAGTTCCCAGTTTCTACCTGAATTAAAACATAAGCCTCCACAATTTATGACACATGAAGTTCCTAAAATGTCCTCTTTCAGACATTCTGCTAGAAGGCAGCAAAACAAAACCAGACAGACATTTTAATATATGAACATGAATTAAGTCATCAATTCCTGAAAATTCCTTCCTCACTCTTATTTCTTTTACAATGTCACTTTATTGAAATGCTTTGCTTCTTATCATACTTCTTTCAATACTTGTATTTCAAAGTAATAAACTTCTCCACTTCCTCATTCTTATCTCAGAAAACCTTAGAACATGTGCTCTCCAGAAATAAAAATAACACTTTTACCTATAAAATGGACATTTTATCTTATAGRCAATACAAGAAGAAATAAAATGAGCTTTCTTTAGTTGCCCATGCTGCAAACCATATGTCTGAGGACTCACATAGCTCTGGAAACTTGCACTAAAACCAGGAGAAAAATTTTGCTTCCCCGTTTTTTTTTGCTTTTATGCTGCAGGGTGGCTCCAAGACCTCAAGGCCAATGGTCAGAAAGAGAATCACAACTTCCCATAGTGCAAAAGGCATCACCTGGTACACAGCTCAGAGAAGGGAAAAGTGCTAGTTCAGATACTGAGCAGTCTGTCCACCGCAGCATAATGCTCAATACCAGTTCATTTGTGCTGCTTTTCAGAATATAAATGAACTTGACATATCTCTGCTACTGGAGCTAGACAGCTTCCAATATCCCAGAAAGTTTGGAGAACTGTTCGTTCTGTTTGCAATTCTGGTGAAATATATACTGCAAACTTGTCTTTAAAAGTTCAAGGCAATGATAATTGCTTATAAAAAAYGAAAATATTACAGAGAAATTGCTCATGAAAGTAAACAGAACTTAGACTGAACTAGCCTAAACAAGAAATCCTCCTGATGTCACCCAAGGACACTGCTGAAATCCTGTCTGGTAAACAAACTGAGAGCCCAACATATTGAAGCTGGCAGACTGGAAATCCCACAGAACTGATGAATGAAATGGGAAGATGGCCTGTTAATCAACCCTCCTCCTATCTAAGCATTGCAATGGGATGCTGGAAATGAAAGGTCAAGTTCAAAGGAAGAAGCACACTTCACTGTCAGAGTTTATAAAAGGGACTGTGCTCCTTGGCTTCACACCCTTAGTTCCCAGGACCACTTTGGATATTCCTGGGCTTTTGTCCATGGTGAGCGAAAATCAGATGACATTACTACTTCAGCTGGTTCCAGCTGAGCCCTCAGCATTGTTTAGGAGGTGGAACCAAGGTCCTGCTGTTGCCTCTCCTCACACATGTCTTCCCTCTCCTAGTTAACTTCATCTCTTTCCCAATTCTCTTCCATTCAAAAATACTTAATCTTAGCTGACCAACAGTTTCTGCAGCTGCACCAACACCAGTCTGAGACCAGAGAGAAGCTAAAAGCAGTGCCCTCTGAAGCTTGATCCTGGTACAAGTCCATCAGGTTGTGAAATGGCTGATCATGCACACAACRCAGATTCTGCTTCGTGGCCACCTGAGACAAGAGCACTCACACTACCTGCTATACCTGATCAGACAAGGCTTTCTTCTTTTCCCCTAACAATAATCRTTAAAAACCACTAAACATGCTTTCCTTATACCTTTTCCCTGCCTCAAAAACTTTCTAGCTAAAAGCTAGAACACAGTACTTCACTTTCCAAACGCTGAGACTTTGACTTCTCCTTCCCCTGCCCTCTGCCTCACAAGGGACAGGTATATTAGCTGAAGAGATGTTACCTGTGATTTGCCTTTAGACCCTGCACATCAAATATTCAAACACTCAGTCCTTAAATACTCAAACACTTCCACTTGCCCCATTACTACTACACCAAGCTACTTCAGTCAAACACAGCTGGAAAACATCTGGGCTTGGGAAAACAAATTCACTGAAGTTTTATGGTCTTGCAAGCAAGCAAGCAGCTTTACAGCATTTCTTAGGAAATCAGATGGCAAGACCAGAGGAAGGAAAACATACCATCAAAGTGCTTGTGACTGTGACAAACAAGTAAATTCTGAGGAATTCCACGGCCATARTGGACTTCGCACTCAAGCTATGATGACAGTATGCTTCTATGACTTAGCTGTACTCACAGACATGGTCTTAAGCTAACTGCAGCAAAAGATGTGGTCAGAAGAGATTTCTATCCTCAGGCTACAGTAAAAGTCTGCCCGCATCTCTTACTGTCACTGACGGACTTGTCCAACTGCTTCTACAGCTTGCAGTAGTCTGCACTCTATCATTCAACAGACGAATTCAGAATTAGGTTTGCCTTTACAAAGGAAGCAAGCTCCTTAAAGTCTCATCAAAACTATGATTACCCACAAAGTTGTCTTTGCTCCTTGCCCTGAGGACAAGGAAAAGGTATACATGCAGCAGCATGCAGAAAAGACAATGACAAGGCAAAACAACATCAACAAACAATAGAACAAATCAGTCCTTAACACCATAATACCTGGGCTTACTTGGAAAATTTGACACTATTTAGTCAAAGATTTTCTGCAGATTAACACACAGAAGGCTTAATAGCTGTAGACAGTATCTGTTTATAATTCTTGTTCTTAATAGATTTATGTTTGCATATACAAGTGGCTGTTTTCACCTTTTTCCAGCCATGCTGATCCAGGAAGTGATGTAAAAAACAGGGAAAATTATTAAGTAGGGAGGATGTGTTCTGCTRTATTCAAACAAAAATACAACCCAATGGACCTTTCACCTCAGCATCTCTAACATCCTGCTGTAAGCAAGAGTTGCCACTCTAGAACTGAAAAAGAGTTTGTATCCCTGCTTTCATCACAAACACCACCATGGAGACAGACTATAGCATCCTTCCTCCCTTTTYGAGAGACCTCTGCCACAAATGGCGTTAAGAAATTCCAAGGTTCATCCAATCTCCAGCAAGACAAATTCTTAATATTCAGTGCTCTGCATGCAGGAAAATACCTCAAAAGGTTTACTTCTTTTTGCAGCAAAATAAGAGACTAGCTCTGGTGCTACAGCACAGCTGAAATATGCTTGACACAGAACATCCACAGGTTTAGAGGGCTTCACGATTTCCCGGTGCAGTCAAAAGAGCCATCTCACAGCCCAGCCCCTCAGCCCAAAATGCCAGGGGCAGTGCCAGTAGCACCTTGCAGACAGAGAAAGCAGCCCCACCATGGTCCTCATGTACAAGTGTGCTTTGTCA
Source organism: Malurus melanocephalus (assembly GCF_030028575.1). Classification (NCBI taxonomy): domain Eukaryota; kingdom Metazoa; phylum Chordata; class Aves; order Passeriformes; family Maluridae; genus Malurus; species Malurus melanocephalus. The sequence continues at coordinate 283,376 of NW_026623798.1, read as the reverse complement.
CTGGGGCTTCACAACTGGGACCACTGCAGCCAAACAACGATGCACAGCAGAATGATGGCGGRGTCTGTGTTTGAAAGCAGGGCAAATCAGCCAGCACGAAAAAGAGTCYTTTGAAAAATGCTTCAGACACTGCACCATGCAGAGACATTTACTCTCCTTTGCTAGGAAAACAAGAGAAGCAACRCTGATCTGCAGTAGCAGTGTTGAGAGAGCTTTTGCATGCCCACAGCWGCATTGTGCTTGTCCATGCTGCGGAGACAAGGTGAGCACGAGGCAGGTRACAGCAGAGTAACTAATCTGGTATTTCTAAGCAGAAACACATCACACAACAGYCCAAGAGTTACACAGGAGCTTAACRGCTACAAAGAAAAATCATGCTGCTATAATAAAAATAGTGCAGAAAAGGGAAACTCCCTATGGGTGGTTCCCAGTCTAAGGCTGAAAGAAATCTTCACATCTTCTTTTACAGTAACAATACAGAAGAACTACAGCTGTGGTTGTAGTTGCAGAATGCTGTTACTGCCCCTAAAAACGATGTTATTGTTTCAGGATGAGCCACAGAGGGGAAAATATGACTGGGCCAAGGCAATCAGGGTGGAAAGGACTGCTACCTTACCAAGAAGGCAAAGCAGGACAAAAAAGACTAACCAGCTGTAAGATCCCTACTTGACCAGACAAAAGCCATATGCTACAGAAAGGTAAAACAGGACAGTGCAAGATGGGGAAATCAGGATGCACAAAAAGGATGGGAAGTTGCTGAGGGAAGGCATACAAAATGACTTTAAGGAACAACAGTGAGGGCTGCACCTTCCAGAGCAGAGCTCTGATGATGAGACTGTGACTTGTGCCAAGCACAACAGGACCACGGAGAAGGGAGGTGTTGGAAAGTGAACAACTTAATGGAACAATGCGACAGGGAGCTATGGCTGGGATGGGCAGAGGTTCTCAAGGGAAGGCATCGGGAGGTGAGGAAGGAGCCCATGGCAACTGTGACATGGGGAAAAAAGGGAAGATGAAGCTTCATGGGGTGGGGATGCCCTTAAGGATTCAAATACCTGGTAAATGGGGTGGCACCAGGGAGTAGGAGCCCAACTGATCTCCATGACTCCAAGAAAATATTACAGAGAGTAAGGAAGGAAAGAAGTAAGCTGAGCCTAGGCACACCGATCATTGCTAGGTAAAGTTCCTTGMAGGTCTGAACCTGGTAATGAGAAGAAGGTGGCCTAAGCAGGGCTGCTAGGGAGGGATACTGGAAAGGTTCAGAGAAGCAGTTTAGGGATGGCACCTGCCAGGTGGCTGGGGGCAATTCCAAGAGTTCACGAATGAAATTTGTGGGGCACTGGCAGATGCTGAAGGGCATTTAGGGAGCAGCTGCTAACGGGCACCTGAAAAACAGTTCATTACGGGGATGCCTGAGGGGCATTTTGCGGTTCACAAGTGCATGGAAAGCTGTTGGGGATGGCTTATGGGGGCCTCTGCGGTGTGGGTTGGGGTTTGCCAGCAGGACCTTGAGGGGTGGTTGGGCTGTGACCGAAAACGACGGGATAAATAAAACTCTCTAACATAAACACTATTTGTTACAATTAAAGATTTTCCAACCGGGGCAAAGGGGAAATAGCCGAGTCCCTGAGGGGCGCTTTGGCTGCTGTGAGGTGGTCGCCGGCAGATCCCTGAGGGGTCGTTGTGAGGGGAGAGGAGCGGGGTGTGTGGGGGATCGCCGGCAGCTCCCTGACGGACGGGTTCGGTTGCAGGCCCCCGGGGGAAGCTTCGGAGGTCTCTGGCAACTCCCAGAGCGGCGGCCCGGGCTGGCGGCGGCGCGGACCGTGCCGGCCGGGAGAGGGAGGCGGCGGCACCGAGCGCAACGCGGAGGCAGCGCCAGCCGCAGCGCCGCCGGGAGCCCGAGGCCCTGCCCGCGGCCCCCTCCCGCCGCACGCACCTTCTGGCGGATCTGCCCGGACGTCGAGACTTTGCGGATGAGCTTCTGCAGGGAGCCGGGCTCCTGCTCCGGCTCGCTGTCCGACGACTCCTCGGGCGCGGCGGCGACCGGCTCGGGCTGTGTTTGCGCGACCCCCGCCGCCGCCATGCTGCACCGACCGGCAGCGCGCCCGGCGCCCCCTACCGGCCCCGCGCGCGCGGCGCCCCCCAGCGGCGGCCGCTGCACATGGTGGCGGAGTGGGAGGGGCCGGGGCGGGCAAAGGCCTGGCCGCCGTCACGGGACAGGCACGTCCGTCCTGCTTGTCCGCCTTTCTCTGCGATCCGCCTGAGCACCGATCGCACCGGCCCGGCCGGTTCCCGGCATCCCCGTGGCTTCTTGGAATCTCAGCAAAGGTGTTAAGTGCGGCCGGCTCTGCTGARGCGAGCCCGACAGCCCGGACAGCGGTCCCCATTCCTCTGCATTCTTTGTGGCTACTCCGGCACAGAATCATTCGGGTCGGAAGACATCTCTGACGTCATCGAGTCCAACCTATAACCTATAGCACTGAGTGCCACGTCTCGCCATTCCTTGAACACCTTCAGCAACGGAGACTCCTCCACCTCTCTGGACAGCCCCTCCCAAAAACCTCCCCGTGTTCCCAGGTTTTAATGCAATGCTACGAGCACATCCTCCCGCCCCAGGCTCTTCCTGCCTTGCCGCCCCGCCTCGAAGGGCACTTCAGGGGCGCTGAGGCTGTAGGACTCCGCTGAGGGTGAGGCTACCCCCTCGCCACAGCACCCCCACCGAGCCTCACTGCATTCCCAAGGGCCAGGTAACTACCCCCACCTCTCTAATATCCATCAGCTACGGGCACTGTGGTGTTCCTGCTGGCATCTCACGGAGATGTGTGAGGGGAAAGCGTCTGTCAGCAAACCCACCCGTCCACTCACGTATTTGCTCCAAGTTGTGCCCAAACACAGCAGGCCCAGAGCGCATCCCCTCTCCGGGAGCTGGCAGGCTCTCTACAAATGGAGTCCCACCACATCAAAGCCACGGAGTCAGGAAATTGGATCTCCCAGCTGTAAACAGGAGGAGCAGGCCACAGGTCTGACTCGGTAGAAGATCAACGTAACATCAGAACCAGAAGAAAGGGAAGATAAAAGGCAAACAGTTCTAGCTGGAGACTTCTTTTGTGCTGAAGGAAGTCAGCATTGGCTGACTGAAGGACCAGAGAATAAAAGTTCGGCTTGTCCCGCAAGACAGGGAACTGCAGGAACCAGCAGAAAGCCCTCACTGCTCTCTGAGCAAATCTCCAGCATGAGCTACAGAGTGCTTTCCCAAACCCAGACAAAAAATAGATTTCATCACCATTTAACAGCCATTTCCCCCTACCTGCACAGCAGAGTGCAGTATGATTTTGTCACTTAGCTTACAGCAGTCATYACCACAGCTGAATTTATAAGGAATGTCTGGCAGCTACAGAGATCCCTCACAAAGTTGACATATAAGAAATTTAAAAAAAAAAAAGAAAAAAAAGGAATCAGATCTCTCAGTTTACAAGTCCCATACTCACAGGTCCAGTAGCCAGAAAGAAAACACCTTTGTGGAGAAAGATGCACCAGCATGTTCACAACCAGCAATTTGTTCAACTTTATTGAATCTTCTGTGTGTTCTCGAGCCACCAACAAATTAGTATAAAAATACCAGAGAAAAGCCTTCCTAAACATCCAGGTGCAAATACCTAATTCTCGCCCAAAGCTGAAATCACACAGAAATTATCCTAATCACAAACATCAGTAGGTGGCTGGGTTCCTTTAGCAGCAAAGCACATGGTGTAGAGCAAACATTGTGCTTCTTGCAACTTCAGCTAAGGTGAGRTATCTGTCACTAACTGACAGCACTGAGGACCAGGTGTATTAGGGGAGAGCAGTGATGGAACCCTCAGGCCAGCTGTGGCCTAAAGTGACTGCTTCCAGCATCTTAATCATGACCAGTTTACAGAAGCAAACAGATATGTGTGAAATTCTTAATTCCATTTACCAGAGTGTAGGGTGGGAAACATAAATATATATTAATAAATGTGGGCCCTGCATTCAGATTTTCCAGGAGAATTTCAACAGGGACACTGAAAAGAAGATTTAAAGCAAAAATGAGAAAATTAAATACCAGTTGTTTTATATGCAAAAGATAATTAGCTGATGCAACTCASTTCAGATAAACCTAAGTGAGATTCAGGAAAAGATACAACATTTACACGGATAATGAGAATATCCAGATCAACATGAGAAAACAAAGTTTGCAGAACACAGTCTCATTTCTTATAGCATAAACAAACTGCTGGCAGATGGATGTTGGGAAAGGCTCCTCAGGGAAGCCTGTGCCATAATTTCCTCCTTATTTTTCTGCACTTTGTTTTGAAGCAGTTACCTACAGGAAACTAGATTAAAAACAGGCTCTGTCTGGACTTGCATTTCTGTTTGGGGTTGTATATAGGGAGCTTTAAGCAATTCATGGACAGTGCACATTTATCTCATCTTTAATAACATGGTTGTTAAGCATATTGCTAAAAAGTTAATACTGTGTATCAGCATTGTCTCTGCTGTCAGAGACAACTTGCAAGACATTTAATCATACAGAAGGTAAATGTAAGCCACCTGAGGACAGTGTAAGCACTGAAAAAATTCACTGGCTGAATTTGGTAAAGCATAAATGCGAAAGCAACCAAAAGGAAATAAACTCAGTTTTGTGCAGTCTGCTGAGAACTTTGATGAGTCACCCACGGCTGCAAGCCAGCCTTCCAGGCTAGGATTTAGTTCACTGGCACTTCAAAGACACAGACTCTCACACTGAATAAAGTCCAGAGAGGCTGCATAAACCCTCATTTAAGCTTTTACCAGTGCTGAAAGCAAACAACCTTTTTATTAGGCAACCCGGAAAGCAGAAGTCATGACATGGYAGCTGTTCTGTCCTCTGGTCACCAGGTGTTGTGTCTGCCACATTCCTCCAGAGGTGAAGCTTGTAATATGCAAGATTCCTCATGGCATGTCCTCAGGCCTGATCCCTAAATGATCATGCATGAACCCAGAATATGCAGATTACTAAAAACTTAGGTCCTACATTTCTAATTGAAAGCAGACTACATAGCTCCTTTGTCAGCCTGTTCTTTTGGTCAYTCATCAGTTGAGGGTGAATTCTTGTCCTCTTCATCAGGTGTATTTTTTAGCTGCTGACGAGCAAACTCCTCAAACACCAGCTCTGCTTCACTACAATGGAAAAAATACAGTTCTTTCAAAACAATGTTACCCATTTTTTACACCAGTAGACTAGAGGAAACACAGGAGGAAGAAGAGRAGCACAGAACAGACTGGTAATATTTCCTTTGTCTCCAAAGGAATTTGGATCACTTTCCCACAGGCACCATCTTCACTGGTGCTATTCTAGCTAAAATGAAAAGCAGTTGATTGGGCAGRTCAAGACACAAACTGAAGATGTTTTCATCTGTACTGAAACACATCCATTCCAGATACAGGCTAGAGCCTGAAAGGGGCTTTCTCCAGGAATAAAATGTGAAACCTTTCGTTTTTATTCCTTCTATACTAAAATAGAGGCACATGGTCAAACCTGTTAAGTTCCTGAAACTTTGAGCTGCAGGGCATCAGCTGGAACACAAACACACACCTTCTGGGTGTGTTTGTGCTGTGAGGCAAAACATGATCTCTTMATCTATCTTCACATGGGCAGTCACTGCTGTTTAACTCAGAAGCAGTCATTATCAGGCCACAGTAACTTGTTCACTTTGGATTTTAAGCTGGGCATCTGTTGACAATTTTGAGTTTTTAAGAAGAATCAATACACAAGTGCAGCTAGAATGTGAAATACTAAAAGAAACTTACCCATCCTTCCCTGCAGTCATCAGCATGCAGCAAAGGAGGAAAAAAGGCACAACAGGCAGTCAGAACAGCAATGCTAAAACATTTGCAAAATGTTTAATGCAAACTTGTATAGACTGACAAGTCAGAGCAATAATAAGAAACAGGACCTGCAGCAATATAAGCAGAATCCCAGAAAGTCTCAAAATGTGCATACATACATCTGATGAGGMAACACTTGATTTCCAAAATGGAAAAGCACTCCAGCAGTGCTGCTCAAGCCATCCGAAGGGCTGAACAATAAAGACAGATTTTCCCATATATGTTTGCTCATGGTCACATATATGCTTGCTCATGGTCACAGCTCTGTGCACACATATCTGGGAGACATCTGTGCACACACCTGGACTCCGAGCTGACAGTGCTTGAGTACATGGTGTCAGCTCTAATTGCTCTGTCACTGTGATTGAAGAGGTCAGCTGCTGAGAAGACTATGCTCTTGTTCAATAAATATGAAGGTATTACAATTAGAAGCCAAAGTAATGAGATACCTCAGGGATCTTTGATCTGATGGGTTGGTCCTTTGGGGCAACACTCCTGATTTCAACTGCCCTAAAAACAGGGCAAGACCTTTGGCATTTGTGTTTTGTTAGTGGGCTCTTTGCTAACCACACTGTAACAAATCCTGCTTGCTAGCAGGATTCCTTTGAAGCAGTTTCARCACAGCCTAAAATAAGCAGAACAGATTGTATTTGCAGGGATTTTACTRTTCTCACAGTTATTTTAGCAAGGTGTAGTCACTTCACTGGCTTAGGGTCAGGGAGTAAAGCACCTTTGTTCTACAGAAGTCAGCAGGGATCTGGGGCACTTCAGTGACTGGRTAACTTGCTACCTGAGAATTCGTATCCACAACACACACTGCAGTTAAGGGTAACCAAGTCATGAGAAGCACTACTGGAAAAGTCAGCATCAAAAGTGTGCTAAATGGGGCCACTCCAGCCAAAATCCCTAAGGATGGCTCATGTAAAGACACTCCTAATGGCATGTATTCAGACCAGGATGGTTTTCTCACAGAAGCCAAGATGAAGTCTGGAAAGCCTTGGGGTATGTATGCTTGATTGAAATAGATTTAAAATAAAACATTTAGAACTTCTAAAATTTCCAACAGACAAAGCATTATTCTCATTCAATTTTTCCTCTAATTCATATTCTTATTATTTTTTTTTAGCCTGCTCTCTTTCCCCACTTGGAAGTACTTTCCTTACTATAGGAACAGGGATATCACTGATGTGGGTGAAGCTGAGCAAGGTCCCCACCAATKTGATTTGAAACCAATTTTACAAAATGGAGTGTGTGGGGTGCAATAGGTATTGTCTTGGTTGGGCATATATTTTACTTCAGATAAATGATTACTGAGTTAATACATTGAYAGTGTGGCAGCAGAGTAGTACTTACAATATACCTAAGAGGAAAGATTACATTCAAAGCTGCACTGTTTCACTTTCAGGCTGCAATACTACCTCCAACATGTTACAACTGCACCCTAGCAGGAGTTCCACTCCAGAGTTCTTTGTCTGTCCTGTGGCTTATTTAATATTATATTAGTGAAAGATTCTCAGAAAATGGGTAGACTTTTGCTTCTTTTAATTAACATTCCAGCAGTTGTTTTGAGGGTTGGGATGGGAGGGAGATCAATGAGGTTGCAGAATACCATTGTCCTCTCTGCAGAGGGTTTTCTGGAAGCTTTTATTATGCAACCACAGAAGTTATTCTATATAATTAAAAGTCATAGAGCTTATGGTCATTTTCATTATAAACTTGCTTTTAACCTCTCTTAACTTAATGGGGTAGAAAAGAAAAAGAGAGTAGGTTTTGTTATTTTACTCAATGCTTTAAAATTTCCTAATTTYTGAAAGTCATAATACCAAAACAGGGAAGGTATTGCTTTACTATTAGAGGAGCATTCCTGGGTTTCTTGGAAACAGTCCTTCTGTGCAAGTTTAACCAGGGAGCCGATTAGTTGAACAACAGCCAAAACAAAGGCCCGTGTCCAAGACATAGGCTCACAAAAAGTAAAACATCAGGAGATGGGCAGGAAACCCCAGACCAAAGAAATCATGCTGAGACCACAGCCTTGAGGAAAACCCTGCAGGAGCTTCTGGGCTATGTACTGACTGGGAAAGGTCTTGGAAGCATGAAGAGACACAGCCCAGTTTGAATCTACCTTTACAAGAAACAGATCCCTACACCTTTTTTGTCAACAGGACGAACAGACAGACTGCCAATGTAACAGGAGTTACTTTGCCTAAAAATAACCATGTGAACCACATGGGTCCAAAACCAGTCACAAAACCAGCACACATGAAACATGCAAATCCTGGCCTAGCAGAAGACCAAGAGAAGGAAGCTAWAAATAACTCGGGGAAGGAAAGGTAGCAAGCTATTCCTTTTCTGTCTCTTCCAGGCACAGGGAAGAAAGATCAAGCAATCTGCAATAGCCATGCACTGTGACAGACATGCTGTTTACTGAGTGATGAGTGCTTCAGAGCTTGCCCACAGACAACTAGAGAGGACAAAGCCATCTGCTGTGAAACAGAGCGCACAGCACTTGCTCACACTTGCCCTGGCTTGGCTCTGAAAAAATTAAATCAGGTTCTTGGGAAGCTTACGTTTCTGAAACTCTCTATACTCAAGTCAGCCCTGTATGATTAAATGCATTGATGTTATACATTTTACTTCTGCCATAAATCATCTTGGCTAGAGGATATTCCTGCACTACAAAATAAATCATATGTGGCATAATATGTGGCATTTTTAATCCCACTCCAGCTTTAACTCCATAAGGTGGCTGCTCTGACTTCTTTCTGTTCTTCCAGCTATGCCGCAAGAGAGTCAAGTGAGCAGGAAGGTGCAATAGGTAAACTGGCCACTACTGACCTGTCAGTAAAAACAAAAGGGAGCTGAAAAAGAAGATAAGGAGTGATCTCAAAATTCCCTATGCATGCACCCCTGCCCACACCCACTGTAGAGGTTGCCTAACAAGGCAACAAAGAAAAATGCCATCCTTTGAGAGTCTAAACACTGTTGAAGCTCCATCTCTGCAATTAAGTCTTGATTAATTTYATTTCAAATTAGAATATATTTCACTAATGAAATGTGTTATGTTTCTCAGAGTTCATGAGCAAAAGTAGTAGAATGAAAAATTAAAAAGCCTGAACTCACACCTGGGAAAAGTGAGGAAGCACAGTGCATGGAAAACTACCAGCCAATAAAGCTGAAAAGCGTTTTAGTTTACCAGCTTCATATGGGAGATTGTTTTATTCCCTGTATTAAGCTCAGGCACTACATTCCAGCACAGTTTTCACATCAGCTATTCGGGCCTTCTGTTGTGCTGAAACTACCTGCATTTTTTTTTTTCAGTTTATAAGAAACTTGGTATTTCCATCTCTACAAAATGCATGGACTGTAGATGACACTTCTGACAGCTAGCTCCTAGAAGACTTTGATGTAGCAAACAATATATGGGAGGTGCCTCTGGTAAGAGGATGTGCTGGGGGAAGTGATCTGAGAAATATTGTAGCTTTCCACTTCCCTTGTAAAGTCTTCTGCCCACATCCTTTGGAGTGTACTGTATAAAGGAGTACATCAGCCCTCCTTTGAATTATCTTAGAAGGGAGAATTGCCTGATTTCCATTTTTCCTCGTATTACAAATGCTTCTGCCAGAAGTATAAAGTAATAAAAAGGGTGTTGTGGCATTTTTAACACCAAAAAAAGTCATGTAAAAAATTCACACCACTCTAAAAGTGTASAATTCTTTACAGTTTGGATGAGCCTTGTTAGAAATTTTCGAGCTTTCCTTGGTGTCCATGAAAGCTYCTGAGCAGCCCACAGGCACTAGACGGCCCCTGCCAGCCACACTCCTGGGATCACCAGTGCCATCCCAGCCCCTCACCACTTCTGTGCCAAGAGATGTGCTGGCACTGTTCACAGCAGGGGCCTTCCCAGGTCAAATGAGTTTCCTGTAGTGCAACTGTTACAGGAGAAATATAACCTACCTTTGCCCACTCCAGCACATGCATAATTAGTAAAGCCTGATGCCCAACCAGAGCATCTGAATGTGGACTGGATCACCAGCTCTCTTCTCATCGCTCACACTTCATTTCTCTAACAATTTCACACTGTAAGGACTCAAGTCACCCCTTCCTAATGTTCTAGTATTGAACAAAGCATGCGTCTCAGGGTAACTCTTCTCACAGGTTCCACCATCACTTTCCAGTTTCATGTTCTTAGAAACAGCAGCTTTAGGTCAGTTTGTGTACAAAGAGAGAAAGAGAAAGAAAGGAAGAAAAAGCAGCACAAAAGCACCAGTGGCTTTTGTTTGAAGTCCACAAAACTCTGTCCTGGTATAGAGAGCAGGACAAGATGACTCATCTGTAACAGCCCCAGCATGGAARGGCTGGTGTGTCTGGTGGTCAAGATGCTTCAGATGTTGTACAGAAGCTTCTGATTTAGTGTGACCCTTGCTCACAGGRTCAGGTGCTCACCATGGAAGAACAGAGCAAGCCAGGACCTGAGGATGTGGGAGGATGCTCCCAACAGCCTGTGGTTTTGGCATCTGATCCCAAGCCTCAAGATGCCTGGGGAAGGCTTKCTGCTTACACTGTTATAGAGTTCCCCCACTTCCACGTACAGACCTGACATTGAAGAGATTTTCCTCTTGGATAACCACTGAACATGAAGGCCACATCACAGACACCATGAAAAATGCCACATCAAGATTACAGGGACTCAAAAATCATCAGTAGTTTTATCATCTCTTCACTTTGCTTAAAAGTATTTCACTTTGTACAGCGCTCGTGTGTTTTAGGGAGGATTGTTTTTGCTTATACTGCAATCTGGATGGGAATTGCTGACAGCTTCATGTAGAATATTTTGCACTATAGTGATGAGATTCAACTGTGCAGTGCTTCCTCAAACTCCCATTCTTTGAGCTGATTCCATAGATGAAAGATGAAAAGGGAACATGACTCATTTCCATTTTCTCCAATCTTAGCATCCCTGTTCTCCATTACTTAGTGCCTGAAGGATGATACATACATACATACATACATATGTATATGCATATACAGACACATAAACATACAGAGCAGGTCCATTCTGGAGCTTTGTAGGCTGTGAAGGCTTTCTGTAGCATAAATCACTCTAAACCTTACAATGATGAGATCTCACCAGAGCCTGTTAATGAACAAAGGCAAAAACCAGGTGTAACTAACCTGCAGGGTTCTCTTCCTCAGGATTGGGGTGCATGAGACGAAATGGCAGCTCTATGCCCACTTCACTTTAGGGAGAAGAGAGAATGCATCAGGATCCACAGCTCCACACACATACTTGGTTCWGCCTCCTTGCCCCTCAGGTCAGTCTGAGTCCTCAGCTCCAGCTTCACCCATTCTTTCWTATTTTTCTAATCATATTTTCCCCTCAAAAAAAGTAAAGATCCAATTTCTCCTGCAAATATCCCAGGCATATCCACTTTCATAGACTGGGTTTATTATGTTCTGAATGTACTTGCATGTATATTAAATCAAAAGATATTTTTTGTAATTGCTTCATTTTTACATCCGAACCACAAATATCTTGCTTCTAACAGCTTAAGAGATACTTAGTTTTTTTTTAGGGAAGTGGGAATAGGAACAAGAAAGAGAATAAAAGATGCTAACAACTAGGACCACATTACCTGAAAAGGCAGATGACATTTACCTGGAAGTGAGGTCTCCCAGCATGCTACAAAAGAAAACAAGGAGAAAAACTAAGCATATTCAAAGGCCTTTTCATTCTGGTGATCCAGCAAATGTTTTATTGTTGGACTATGGAAATCACTTTCCTCATATACTGTTCTCTACTTGCCACAAATTCAACTGAACTTTTTCTTACAAAAAGTAGTCTTAATTTTTCATGTCATTCCCATGGAGAAAAAGTCTAAGTTTTTGAACTCTTGACCAAGTGTTGGTCATGGCCCCTTTTCCAAGAGCCTAAAGATAAGTGGATGACCACAGAAGGCAGCATGCATTTTATCATGGTTTAGGCAAATCTTTTATGCACTTTTATACTAGAAAGAAGGACAGACGAATGAAAKACAAATGTAAACAGTGACTAGCATCAACTGAGAGTCACTAGCCTTGTCATTTTTTGCACTGTATCCTGGAACTAGCTCACGTTGATATCAYCAGCTTTAACCCAGAAAGCTGGCTGAGTACAAAACCTGAGCTACTGCATTTATGACTGTCAGGCAGATGTTTKCACCTTTTGCTCTGGGAGAACAGCAATACCAAAATAAAGGTTCCCACAAAGTTTCATCTCACTTTTCACAAAAGAGGTTATGGCTTTGAAACAAAAACTAACAATGCAAACAAGAGGTTCCTACTTCAGCCATAAAATTATATGGTATTTAAGGAGAGTAATACAAACCCTTTGGCTCAGGGCAAGTTCTAATGATAGGTGAAGATTGATTTCCAGGTAATTTATGCTTTACAGGGAGCCTCATGTCCTAGGCTTATGTGCCCTTTCTCTTGGGGTGAACTGTTACACTCTCTCCCCATCCCTCAATGACATAAACCCTCTATACTCTCCCCTTCCTTAACTCTGGGCACATGTAGCAAAAAGTCACACTTACCCTGGAACAGTGAGCTTCACTTTGACCTTGTAGGAAACCAGAATCCCCATCACTGTCTTGTCTATTCCATCTTTAATGCTGCCAGAGAAAACAGAGCAGTGTGAAGTGGTACAGCAACATAGCAACAAGACTGCCTGAAACAAGAACTAGGGGAGCATCCTGAAAGTGGGAGGGCAGGCAAGCCTCAGGTACAGCCAACACCTCTCCAGATCTGTGATCATTGTTCACCCTGAAAGAACATGATGGGGTAAGTAATGCTGCTACATGTACCCATCTGGGCACACATTTTCAAAGTCCTGAGAGAAGTGTCTCCTCCATCCTCCCCTCTTGTCTGTTGGCACTGACCTCAACATGCCAACAGATGCAGGAGGAAAGTGTAAAGCACAAGTCCTTTATTAACTCACAAAGAAACCCTCTATACTCTCTCTGTAGAGTTTTCCATGGCTCCTCCACCAATGCTCTCTTACTAGCAGCAGAATATCTCCTTTTATAGCAGCTACTTTCTGGATTTTTCATCCCAGCTGGAGAGCATTAAGCTCTCACAAATGCTCTTCAGCTGGTATCGGAGCATCTCCTTTTTACAGCAGCTGAGTTCTTTTACCTTTGTCTAATTAGTTACAAATCTCTATTTCTCCTTATAAAAAGTCACACACAGAAGTTRCTTATCTATAACATTCAAGGCCACAGCGAGAGGYTGCTCACAGTCTCTCRCTGGCTTCCCACACTTCTCTGTAACTCTCCCACCTGGGACTACTTAAAACTTCACTCACATAGTACTAGAAGCCAAGTTGGTATCCTCATCCTTCAGTTTTCCATCCAGAGCTATTTCCCGTGTCTCCCGGTTATTTGCAAGCAAGGGCAAAAGTGTCAGTGTCTTGGTCAGGCTGCTGTTGGGCTGCACCTTTTCTCTGAGAACAAGAGGSGAAGTGATTTGCTACACACCCAACTAGTCGAATTTTGAAACAGATTACAAAGCTGCCCAAAAAGAGAGGAATTTATCTGTCCAAATTCAGTTGTCAACAATGCAGATATCYACCTCTAATCTAGTCAGCAACATTCCTTTTAAAATCAGCAGAGAAAAACAAGCACTTAGAGAAAATGCTTAATTGCATATTAAGGCAGAAAAGTAGGTTAAAACCATAGAATAGTAAAATAGTTTAGGTTGGAAAAGTCCTTTAAGATTATCAAGTCCAACCATTAACTCAGCAGYGCCAAGGCCACCAATGAACCATGTTTCCAAGTGCCACATCTATTWTTCCTAATATCCAAAACTACACCTCCCTGGATGCAGCTTGAGGCCACTTCCTCTGTGCTGAAGACCTCTGAATTTGGACAAAATGAATCTTAGTTGGGAGTACCAAATACTGAATGGAATACATGTCCCTATGTTACAGAGCAGAACACCAGACAAATATAAAATATCTGTGTGTGCCAACCCTTCTCACAGTGTAAGGTTCAGAGCTGCACTGCCATTGGTGAAAAAAAAGCAAGTGGTTCTCCATAACATCAACAGGCTCAAGATTTCCAAGGGCTTTTTCAGGCCAGAAGGAACCAAATTAAACACTCTTGCCCAAGCAGGAGTGTCCAAGACTTCCTCTCAAATAGCAGCACCTTTCAGGAAAGTGTTGCATCTCTAAAGATTTCCTGCAATGGGAAACCTTCTGCTGCCCCACTAAGCTTATCTGGTAGGTAATTACTCTTCAAACCTCTTCTGCAACCTCCTGATTCCCTGAAAAAACGTAAGATCCCTGATGCTCTGTGAAAAAGGGACCAGCTGCATCCACAGAGTATGAGTGGTATGGCACACACGAGGTAAGAGAAGTCAGCACGGTAACAGCAAGAGACTTGTCAGACTGTAATTATGAAAACCTTCCATTACTGATGAGGAGGTCAGTTAAAAGGGTGCAAAGGAGCAGGAGCATTCACTCACTGTGCTTCCTCAGAAGCCACCACTTTGGTATAGAAGTCACTGGAGTACAGCACCACGTTGGTCACTTGCTCCACTGAGGAAGAAAGGAGAAAGCAGACGCTCAGGTGTGTGCATGCACCACAAACAACACAGTTGCTCCCATCCCGAGTTCTAGGAATGGGAAACATGGTGAAGACAGCAGGAAAACCCAGCTATTCAGGGCCTGAAGGGACCACCAGGTCAGATAGCCTAATCTGGACAGAGACCAACAGTATATCAATGTCCCACTTCCTTCTCTGTTTGGGTCTGCTTTTATCTCCAGTCCTGATATCTCTTGTGGGCCTACAGCCCATGCATGTGCATTCAGGAGACAGCATCAGCACAGACTGCGGTCAAGAGCCTGTGGTAACAAATGGCTTATATTCTCCAATCCTACACAAAATACAAGGTAATTCTGACTGAAACACTGACGAGGAGAAAATCTCAGACCAACAAGGTCTTGTTAAGCCTAACAGAGGCGTATCAGCCTAAAAATATCTGAGAACCACAGTGCATCCCAGGCTGGCACTGAAATAGCTTTCGCTGCTACAGTTCTGTAGGAACCTCAGCCATTTTGTTCCCTCCATGCCTTCTCTCTTCCATCCTTTGTCTTTCAGATTGTCTTCCTCAGCTCTGCAGCTTGCGTGATGAAAACATATAGTCCCACAGATAAAACACAGGCACCGCACTGAAGCTCAGCCCCCGCCCTCAGCATCCTCAGGAAGAATGCTGGCAGAGTGGCTGTTTCTCACACCACCAGAGCTTTCTGGAATGCGAGTCAAAGCCATATGTTATCTAGGCACATTCACAGCAGGAGCACCACACTGACAGAGAGCTTTTTCCACTGACCTCTCAAAAAGGGTGGATTTTCCCCCACTTTTYGCACACTGCATTGCCCACTGCAGGTGCTAGACCCTTTCTCTAGAGGGCACAATCTGGTGCCTGAAATTAAGAYAAGTAACTAAAAGAGTCAGGAAAAAAGCTGCAGCACTACACTTGATGAACAGCAAGGAAACAGCAACACGTGGGGGGAGGSACAAATTCCTGATATGCCCAACTGCCTTTTTAAACTGTTACATGCACTAAATCTGGTTCTGTTTCAGTCCTATTGCACTCAAAGAATCCCAAGCAACAATAAAAACATACCCTGGACTTTGATCTTCTTCACTGTTTTCTCTGTGCTGTTGTTGATGGTGACAGTGACTGGAATGGGCTCGCCATGGTAGTATATCTAGAAGGAATGTGATGCTCAGAAATCCAACCAGAAGATTTCTTCCAAGCCCCAAACTCCTCTAGTTCCCTGATTACACCTGACAGAAGCCAGATAGGGGAAGATGACCCCTCCCAGCAATTCATGGTCCTTACTTCAATGACTTCAAATGTGTTTGGGACAGGGCTGCAGACACCCCTAGCAGTAGCCACTGACAGAAACTACAGTAGGGCCCTTGTGTGCTGGGACAAGTCTGAGAAAGCAGCAAAATGCCCATTGGCCTGCAGACACTATGATGTCCCCTGGGGCAAATGCCTCCTCACCTCTTTACTGAGGCAAGCTTTCAGGTGCAAGGGCTTGTTGGACATGAAGAACTGCCAGGTGGCCTCTGCACAAGGCTGAGGTCCCAGCTGCTCTGGAGCATACTGCACCTTCCGGATCAGCAGACGTGCAGAGTTCCTGGGGAGAGGCAGAGGACAACAAGGTGACAACTGGTGCTTGGCAGAGGCAAGAGTTCTGCATTCCCATGTGCTCACACCCAAGAAATCACTCACAAAAGGGAGGTAAAGCTGAACAAGCAACTGAGGTGCATCACTGGACCACCCATCCCCTTTAAGGCAAAGCTGAATGCATCCTGTTACCTCCTATGAATTCTCTCTTCCACATTATCTGTTGAGAAAGCTTTCACCTCAAAGTCCACACCACAACTCTGCCAGAGAGAGAAAGGCCAGCTGTGAAATCAGGATCAGAAGACAGGAACRTCTGCAGATGTTTCAGTATCTTTCTGCACACCAGAAACTGMCAGACTCCTGCCAGCTCCAAATTCTTCTGGCCTCCCACCACTGTCACAGACAACTGGTGCTGGCATATCCACCTGTTCCATGGTGCTTCTGACAAATAAGGCTTAATCCCACCCTCTGAAAGATGACATCCCTACTCCTGAAAGGTTTCCTGTGAGAAYAGTGCTGTAGAGGACACATCATAAGACTGACTAGCGTGCAAAGCTCTCYACCCCACCCTGAGTTTCTGAACTGAATTTCTGAGTTGGCTTTGTAATGCCAATACCAGCATCTAAGGAGTGGAAGTGATCAGGCCAAGCTAACCTTTGCTTTAACAGGTTTATAGCATCACTCTATAGCACTGTCCCAGCCTGTGCAAGTCCCATATAACTGTCTACAGAGACACTTTTGCTAGAATATCATTATCTGGCAAAAACCACAGCTTATCCTTTTTGCACTAGATTCTATGACCCTCATTCCGCCTTGCTTAGCTGATTGGCTACTTCTGCTATCCAGACAAGCATCCAGCCAAGTATAAAAGGAGTATTTTTAACAATAACAGAAACCTTGCAGAACATACCATTATTTAGTGACTTTCACTCCAGGGTTTTTGTTCTGTTTACACATACACAGCTCTTCTCTGCATTTAATTCAGAGCAGGTCTTAACACATGTTATTTATAGCAATCTATGAGATTTTAAGCCCTCAGTCTCCTCTTCTCTTATGTAGCCTCATAGGCACAATCATTTTATGAGCAGCCAACCCACAAATCATGGGGTAGTTTTAAGGAAGCTATAGAACTGCAGATTTTGTAGTCTTGCTATTTGTCTCATTCCCATTCTTATTTTGAGGATGTCAGCTCCAGTTCTGTGACACACACTTGTAGCCCTTAGTTTTTGACATTTGTGGCATAGCACAGTAGAATCAGTATCACCTTCTCCTATTCTCAAGGCAGACAAATTCACATGACTTTTTTCCATCTGACTTTCCTTAACCATGATAAGCACAACTGTCCCACTGGTCTCACCTTATCAACATCACGAGGTGCAGGCTGCAGACAGACTGAGCAAGGCAGGTAGTCTGGAAACTGTGGGAGAAAGAGGAGAAAATGCCCCAAAGCAACAGTACACAGATGTTCTAGGTGAGATGATGCTCRCAAAAGCAATCGTGAAGACAAGGAGTCACTCATTGTAATGCAGTAATTCTTTGGAATTCTGGCTAGTATACTTGCATTGTATGAACAAATCCCTCTCTTCCAAAAAAACAAATCCATGCACAACCTGCATCTCCCTCAGGAACACTAAGGCAGACATGTGACTGACAGTAATGGAAGGATTTCCTATTAGAATTTGGCAGTCAGCTGTAAAGAGCTTTTCATCTGCTTATTTGATCACAAAGTTTTTAAAGGAAAAGGATCTGGCACTGAGGCAATAAAGTATTCCAGCCTCTCAGGAATGGGAAGGCAAGGGTATATGAGCCATTGCCAATGAGCAACAGCCATTGCTGACTCCCTTACCTTTTCCAGGAAAACACTTTTCACCATGCTGTGATCACTGCACAGTTATGACCTTCTTGCACATTACCTCTCAGGATCGCAAGAAAAAAAACCATTGGTACACCACCTGTCACTCAAAACTGGAACTTGAAGAACATGAATTCACTGTCAATTTTCATCTTCAGTCCATCACCAGGCCACAACAGCCTGGTAAGTACAGACAAGAAGAGAATCAGAGGCTCTTCTGGGACACTTACTGTAAAGAAAAAGGGATAAGCATTTTTCCCCAGCTTCTTTAGCAGAGATTCCTGCAAGTGGGTGAGAGACTCCAGCTTCTCAGCAGGTGGGTACACCTGAACCCTGGAGAAGAACAGGTCCCGGCGGAAAGTGAGGCCAATGATATCAATGTCTTCCTGGCCATAGCGGAATGCACAGGTGAGAGACACATACACTAGGAAGAAGCACAGGACAGGTGAAACATGCAGCAGGATAACAGTGCAGTCAGGCTGGGATGGGGACATCTCCTGCACTAGGGAGACATGGAAACTCATTTCAACACTTGCATAAGCCAAGTGAGTAGTTATCCCATGTGTAACAACAGACATTGCATTGATAAGCCCATTCACTGGGGAAGAACTACATTTGTACCCTTGAAAGAATAATAAGGTTCTACCTCAGCATCTCACTCAGAAAGACAACTAACAATTTCTGAGACATTGCATAAAGTCTCAAACCTTTTCTCCCCTTGGTAATAGCAGGATCCACCAATACAACACCATCTGAAAGTGGAAAAAAATCAAGATTAACAGAGGATAAGCAGGATTGAGAGCAGGAAGGGTAGCACATAACCTTGCAGACATACCTACGGGTTCCACATTCCCTATGTTGTCAATGAAGTCCCGCTTTCCCAGGTAGATGGTCAGCTGTGGGAAGAGGATGACCACAATTGAATTATAAAATGTTTCTGGTTGTGTGTTGAGGGAAAGGGGACACACACACATCAGAGAGCTATAAATCTTGCAGAGATCAGAACAATTCCATTTGAAATGGAATTTTTATTTTTCTCCAGCAAACATGCAACCCCCACCAAACTCAACAGGATCATTCACATGCCTCAAGACATCAGAACCAAAAACCTGATCCAGACCAGCTCCTAAAAATACAACACAAATAGCTGTGCATGGGACAAAGAAGTGTAGATTTAAAGATTTTTGGTGCCGTGAGGCTGGAAAGACAATTAATCAGCTTAGTTTTAAGCATTTACCAGCAGAAGTACAACCCAAGAGAAGAGTGAGGTGAGCTGCCTTCCTTTTCTATTATAACACATGAAAAGTTTGCCCTGAAAACTGTTTACATCATCTCCTCAAACTTAAGTGCTAAATATGGTTCATGCTCCTTCAGAAAAAAATAAAGGGGATGGGAAAGAGCTTTCCAGCAAGTCTCCAGTCCGACTATAGGTAAAACTCAAACCTAAAYAAGCCCCTTATAACAGTACTCACAGCTTTGTCACGGGTGCTTTTCCTGAAGACTATTTGTTTTTGAGGAGAACCAGCATTCTTCCCACCCTTCATGGTCTTTTGAGACTCAGGGCAGCTCATGGTCAAAGATGGGGATGTGACTGTGGGTGAATGAAGCTTTTCTGCTCCAAAATGTCCTGCCCCAGATGCCTGGGAAAAACAGGTGGAAAAAAGCAGTGGGTAAAGCACTGTATGCCTAYGCTGTTTCATTCATGCCTATGCCTCACACATCCAAATGGCAGCTGTGTCTAAAAGCTACAAAGGCGGTTTGTATTGATAAAGAGTCAGACCAATCCCCAAACTAGAACTCATCTGTCTTGCTGCATTTTCCTCAACCAGAACCCAGTGCAACCCATTATGAGCAGAGTAGCATTGAGCTCACACCAGAATAGACCTTAGGAATAAAACAGCCCAGCCACCTTCCCAGAAAGGCAACGATTATACTTAGGGGTAGGGCACAGCTTGCACCTGAGGGATAAAAACAAGATGGAATAAAAATTTTTCAGGTGGAGAAAAAAAAAGGAGGGCGAGAAAAGGGGGAAAAAGAAGAGAAGGTGGGAAATAGAAGGGGGAAATAGAACAGAAGGGGTGGAAAAAAGAAGAGAAGGGAGTAAGAGAAAGAGAAGACCACAAGGGCACAAAAGATATCCAGAGAGGGAAGTTTAGAAAACCAAAGTGGTACAAAACAGAGAGATTAGCTTTTCAATTTTTTTTTTGTAAGTCAAAAAATAGCATTCAATTAATGATCAGACATCAAATTCAAAGTAAGGTGAAGCATTTCTCCAGTTAACAGAAGATTCAAGGTGGCTCTGGAAATCACCAATATGTATTAAATCACAGGATTAGACACATTCACARAGAAAAGGCTTTTGGCAGCTGTTGGATGATGATCCAGGAGCAACCTTAACCCTGTAAGGCTCCAAGACAGAGAAGCAGCATCAGGGAAGGACAATGCCACATGTGCCCTGTCCCTACACTCCTCACCATCAAAGCTGTGTGAATGAGAGCTCTTTGTTAGACAGACCCTGGCTCTGATAGTGTGTGATTCTCCTTGCAGTTTGCTCCCATTCTATTTCTCAGCTTGCTTTCCCATTTTAAAACTGCTTCAAGAATAAAACAGTTTCTAGGGCTATTTGCAGACCACAAACCATAGAAAAAGGAAATACTTGGCTTCTTGGAAAGCTGGAAAAAATGTAAGACATTATAAACAGACTATACACATCATAGCATTTCTATTTTTATGAAGTAAGTTTTTCAAGCCCAGACCAGTATTTGTTGCTGACTAGACATGCTATTAATGCTGTAGACTGAAATAAACACATCAGCAAATAACATTAAATACCTTGCTGTGTTCCAAATGGCACAAAAGTTCCACGGACAGCAATAGGAACTTCTAAATTATCAAAGAAAGACGAATTTTCCAAGGCAGCTGTGTCTTGTGCTTCTTAGCATTTACCAGAGAGAATCACTGCCCTCTTCACAAACAAGGAAGACAATTTGTAGGGGATTTGAAAGCTTGTCTCYCGTGGTGTCCATCCAGGATTTCAAGAATTAATCCTTCTCCAAGAGCAAATATTGTACCTGAGCTAACATTCAACTGGAAAGTGGTTAAGTCAGCAACATAAGGCATTACCTAATGAMACTAGGTAGTCAGTGAAGCGGTCTGCAATGTCCTGCTCACAAGTACTGCAAAGACTACACACTTATGTAGCACAGGAGAGGCTAATGAAAGCAGCATTATTTATTTGAAAGCTCTATCTCCTCCTTCCTAGACCTGCGAGACATCCAGCCTGGCAAGAATCTGAAAAGACAAGAGCCATTAATGAAAAAGAGAGTTTATAAAACTAAAATGCCATTTTGATGGACTGTGAAACACTGAGAACAATGCACTATTCTCAGGATCACTAAGCAATTTATATGTTACTGCCTCACCAGCATCCAACAGACATGCTGATGCAAAACACTACACTGCTGGCTGGTACAACCCCCTCCTCAATTTACTTATAAATGCACAATATCCAGTATTTAAGAAACATATTTCAATTAACTTTAGCTTAACTATCCATTAATAGCTACTTCCAAGAGTAGCTTTTCCCCCACCAATGAATTTGGCCTGGTATTTTGCACCAACACTATGTGTAACTTTGGCTTGCAAGCTGCAGGAACAGCTGTAGCTTTCCTCTGGCTGCATCTGTTCATTTGATTACAAGGATCACATGATATCCTGTCCACTTGCCAGCCGAACAGCTCCCTTCTGCTCAAGCAACCTTGCAGACACAAACCAAGCTTGCTTGTCACAATCACTGACATTTGCCTGAGTATACTGGCCTGGGTTACACAAGTTATTCTAAAAATTGAATGACAGAACCAATGTTCCTCAGTTCTTTCAGGCTTCCAGCAACATTTCATTAACTGGAAGTGGATTGTTTGGAGAGCTTAATCACTACTCTGTCTAATCAACTTTGGCAAACACAAACCAACCAGGCTGGGAGCATAGGAATTCACATGTGCCTGTACTGCAGGAGGGAAGTCAGGTCCCAATGGTAGGAAGTAGGGAAGAAACCTCAGACATGTTCTTCTCAGTCACACTTTGTAAAAGCCAAAGGGAGGAAACTGGTTTTGTTTAAGTCTGTGCTGCAGCCACTGTGGGGCTATTAGTCCTCCAGGAGAGAATGAGCATTCCTGTTGGTACGTGTACCATTGCAAACATCTTCAAAGGATCTCTCCATAACATGTGTTCCTAGTGCACCCCTTGAATCCAGAGAAAGTTGCCCAAACCACCCCCAAAACCACCTGAAGGGCAGCTCCACCTCTGGCAGCAAAACTGCTACAGCCACCTCTGCACTGCAGGTACTTTAATTAGCTCTTCTTCCCTCTGCAGGCTGAAGCAGAAAARGAAGCAATAGAAGTAATCAAAATGTACAAAAAAAAGAAAAGCTAAAATTGCTCACTAGAATTTCTTACATACCTTGATGATAAGGAACTTTAATCGAAAATGCTTAAGGACTTAGGTAGCTGGCATTATCCTTCAGCATTAACCAGCTTAATAACAGCATCAACAGGCCAAACAAAGCCCTTTGTGTAAGATCTRTGTCCGTGCTGTAGAAAAACACAAGTGTTGCAGCCTAAATTATAAACATCCCAAATCCATTCTCAGCAGAGCCTGCAGTTTTTATTATGCTAATCTCCCAATAATCTTTCATCATGCTGACTTGCCACTTTGTGATCTGCTTTCCTGCAGCAACCAAGGTCATCTGGACTCACGGCAGGTGYCTTTTCAAGGACCATCTGCCACTGCAACAAGCAGAAGTATCTTCCTTTAGAAGCCTTTGAAAACTGTTCAGAATGCCAACTTTTCATTTTTGCTACAGTTACTTCCATGAGCTGGATAGAAACTTATTTTCTTACAAGAAAAAGAGTGTGACCAGTGATGGCTCTTAATTATGGAATTTCTGTATTKAAGAGCTGAAGACTTTGCTTCATTACTCTGAAGCTGGAACCAGAGCAACATCTTCAACAAGTGGTTTTTGTGTTTTTAAAGAAACGTGCAGCTATTCCTGACTTAAAACCTTGACAAGGTAGCAGCATAAGTCTCACAGCAGAAAAAGCCACCTATTTGCTGCAGTGTTTGAAATACAGATCCAGATTTCCTCAATTCAGTAGTTTATCTAAAACATCGAAGAATACATCAACCTTTCAAGGACAGAGACAGAGGCACTTGTTCAGTGTGGCAAGACTTCCTTCAGTCTCAAGGCAGGACTCCTGAGACAGGGCAAGCCCAGACTGCACTTGCRGAACATCCAGCCCCAAGCTAAGAACATTAACCTCTTTCCAACTCTGCACCAAATCCCACAGTGGGGGTTAACACAAATCCACAAGTAACTAGGACAAGGGCAATTCAGGTTCCTCTCTGTGCTCRTTCCAAACAAGTTCTCGCACACAGATGCACAAATAAATGAATCAGAGCAGTGTGGGGTTTTAAAAGCAGAACACAGGTTTATTTACAATCAAGTTCTTATGGGCAGCTGAATAAATAAAAACTTTGCCCCATATACTCTTATTTCCCCTCTGCAGAAAGTGTCTGAACAAAAGGATGGATTGGAGGGAGCTTGTCAGAATAGCTCCCCCAACCCAGCCCCTCCAAAGAACACACTTYCATAGTAAAACACTATCGGGAAAGAAGAAAATAAAGTGCAAATAAAAAGGCAACAAAACGCTGGTGGTTTATCTTGAGGCCCAGATGATGTGGAAAGGTTTGGCTGGATAAAGACATGCCAGGTAGCTCACACTCTGTCACATCACGGTTTGGAGTACCAGAAGAGGAACAGAGCCAAGACACTGTTCTGTACAGAGGACTCCAGCGCAAATAAGAATATTGCACGTGTGCTCAAGAAGGGGGCATGTGGCCTGGAATTGYCAGCACCAAAACAATGGATTTGGGATTTGACCCCACTGCTCCCGTGTTCTACTGACAGCTGCCAGGACAGGACGGATGAACAGAAAAAAGGGACCAAACATCTGTATTCCAGGACTGGAGTCACAGGATGACTACATCCCTCATCTCTGCAGCACAACTTCTACAAGAAYCTCAACAAGCTGAACTCTCTCCTCACACCCAGTAACCAAACTGCCTGTGGTATAAACAGATTAAAAACCTCCTATTTTGTGATGCCCAAGCTGYTGAAGGGCATTTCAACACAAGGGCGCAGAAGTGCCTCAAGAACTGATACATGGAGTTCACATGACAGTACTGGAGAGCCTGTGCTGGGACCAGAATAGACCCAAACCGAGCTGATGACTCAAAGGCAGAGCTGCAGAGGCGTGGAAGACTCTCTTTAAAAGCTGTTYCCATACTTCACACTTCCTAGGATGTGTTTCAGGATCTTCTCACCCCACACCTGAACTAGGCCATTTTAACAGAACACAGGAGACAGGACATGCTTTAAGTCAGCATACACAATGACTTCTTTCCCAAGTTTCCACCTCAGAAGTGCTGTAGACAGATTTGTGTGACAGGATATTTGGCACAGCTCTCTGGGGAGGAATCCTGCCAGTATCTTCAGCTCCATGTGGTGCATAGATACTGCATATAAAGGCATGACTACATAGCATTCTCCATCGAGACAGCTAATCCCGTGCTGAGTCCGAGTGCTACAGTGCAGTTACAGTCATGAGAAGTCTCTGACTCAGGCTCCATTCTCCATTGCTTTAGAGCTTCCCTCTGAAAGCAAAGTCCACATGCTTGTCAGTMTCCTGACTCCGGATGGATCTGGACTTGGGTATCCATGCTGCGCAGCCACGGACCAGCACCACCACACACAGAGCCTTCCACCCTCCGTCAGTCAAAATTCAGACCACAGCACAGCCTTGTTTCCTTTGTCCACACTGACCACATGGGTACCTACTGGCGACCACGCAACTGCATTGATAGAAGAACTGAAAGGGAATGCAGGAATAMGATTACAAGAAAGCTGAATTCCACAACAGCACTTGGAACTGGAATGAAATACTATAATGCTCTTATTACCAGTAAAAAAACACCCCACTTTCTCAGATCTCAAGGGACTTGAGCTTTTAATAAGTCAGACCGAGGTACAATTTCTTCAGAATGTACTGAATGCACTTAGAATCATATCTGTTTAACAAGATAACAAAAAATCTATCTAATTCAATCTAGTGAATACTGCCATGAATCCACAAAGATTTTGCATATTAATAAATTGTCACACACTAATGGAGTTGCACAGCTTTGCAACTTTTAACTCTCATAGCTCAGCAAGATTCACAACCCAGATCCCCACTTTCCCTTCCCCTCACCTGTGATGCTTCGCCAGCGTCCTCTCCAACTTCCCAGTAAGCACATTCCAAACATAGAGGGCCCCATCAGCTGAGCCAGCAGCCACATAGTTACCATCAGGGCTGTGAGATCAGATGAGGTGCAGATGTCAAAGAACAATTTTCAAGCCAGAAATTTTCAGCACACATCATCATTCTACCCACAACTTCCTAAGCAAGCAACTTGGCATTAAATAGTCTTTTAGGAATTATGTATTGTCGCCCACTAATACTAAGAGGTGAAAGCACTTCAAAACAATTTCCAAGACATTGGATCACTATCTACAGATTACCTCTTGGTCAAGCCAGAGTGTACCTCGGGCAAATTACAAATTCTGCCCTAGTTTTTCTAGCTGTAATTGGGGACCAGTGCAGCCAAGCATCAGGAATCACTCTGTTTAGCTGGGGAAAGATTTATCAGGTATCTTGTTTAAATCTGTCCTTACCTGAACACAACTCTCGTCCAGTCAGAGCCACATTTGAATCCTTGGGCACTAAGGAGTTAAAATCAGATAACTGTTAACTCATTTATAAGAGATACTCACTAAAGGCAATGCTAAGGATTTCTGCATGGTTCAGAATAAACTCCTGCATCCCTTTATCCCAATTCATGTTTCTCATACACCCTCCTCTCAGTGGTACCTGAAGAAATTCTTTCCTTTAGACCACAGACTTCTAAGCCAAGCTGCCTTTAAAGAGACACATGAGAAGATTCCCTAGAGCATAACGTCGCTTTTTCTAGACATTCTAGAGAACTTTGCCACCCATGTAGAAAAAAAGTGAGGAGACTGTACACAGAGGTCCTGAAAACCACTCCAGCACTTGGGGGTAACCCATCTGAAATTCCCAGTGTTCCTGTGAAGAACACACTCACCTGAATGTCTGCCTGACAGCACTGACCCGCAGATCAATGATCTTGAGTAGATCATCACGGGAACAGGTTAGAAGCTCTGTTCGCTCTGGGTTAAGGTCCAGAGCTGTGATTCTTCCAAGCAGCTCTAGTTCTTTTACTATGCTTTCAGTCCTAAAGACAGAAAGAAGAAAAAAGGGAAGGAAAGAASAAATTAGTGAACTAGGGTACAGAAGGCAAATCAGTGCATCAAAACTTTGACTCATCCGAATGTGGGAGAGGAGGAAAAAGGATTWCTGGTTTATTCTTACATTTTGTTTCTTTCCCAAGCTACATCTCCCTTTGTGGATAGCATTTCTAGCTAAGAGTTAGACTACTTTCCTTACAACCCCACCCTGGAACAGTAAGTACTGACCAATGCAAAATATTTACAAGCAAGCAGGCTGCCTTTTCAGAAAAATAGCATCCCACTCAAAAAAATCCCAAACCCATAATACCAAACAGCATAAAAGTAGTAACAAAAGTCTCTTTCAACRGCCTTTTACAGGTCTCCTTAGCTGCCAAGCTCAGGAAGAAGAGTTTCTGAGTTCAGATTAACCTGACAGCAAACCCATAACCATTCCTACACCATAAGCTCTCTAACAATAGTTTTACCTGATGTCCCAGAAACGAATTTTCTTATCAAAATGTCCACTCATTACACACTGCTCAGTACACACAATGTCATTGCAGCTAGATCCTGCAAACACTGTTTTTATACCTAAAAACAGAGAAACCAGTGGTGACACACTTAAATTCCCATTGTCCAAACTGAAATAGACAGAAAACAATCCCTAACAATCCCYCCCACACACACACAGAGTGCCACACAGAGCAGTGCCCAAGGAGTGGCACAGGGCAAACTGTCTTAAAATAATCCTGATTAAGTCTCAAACAACGTCTCTACCCTTCTCAATCTCCTCTGCTGGGACTTTAAATGTTCCCRTGACAGCTGCTTCACTTCCACTTCATATTTCACCAGCTATAATCTGCTGCTGTTAAACAATGTGAATCTGTCTCCTTGACCTATGCTTGCAATTCAGATATCAAGGTAACCTTGAATCTCAACTGCTACCTCAGTGGAAGCAAGTTTAAGAGCCCACAGTAGAAAAGCCAACAAAATAAGGTGTTTCTCCTGAGAAAAGCCTGGATCCTAGTAATTCCTTCATTTGYGGTACTGAAATTTTTGGTATGTTTCCAAGAGACATTTCCATCCACCTCAGGGTTACAAACTCTGGCTTGGCTCCAAGTTTTTAGTGGAAGACTAAAATACCCATCCCCACACTGGTAAAAAAATAACACTTCCAAAACCATCTGCTCTCAGTGCAATAGCATTAACAGTGCTTCCTGCACACACAGGATTTCTTATTCCAGGAAACAGACAGAAAGGATTCAGTTACTTAAGCAATAACACAAAATGGATGACTGCTAGCTTTTTCTACTTTTCTACTAGAAAGAATATTCAATAATTGTTCTGATGCCAAACTGCCATGAGCACTCAGAAGAAGCACAGAACATGGATGAAAGATAGAAGTTAGGCTTCCTTACAAACTTTGCTGCGGAGGTCCCAGAGCTTGAGGGTCCGGTCGTGACTTCCCGAAACAATGCGTGCATTGTCCAGCAAGAACTTGGCTGACAGAACTTTACCACTGTGACCTGTCAGGGTGTGCTGGGGACAAGAGATTGACACGGTGAAACTGAGTATTTCCACTTGTTCAACTTGTAATTTGCATGTCAACTGCATTGTTTGGCAGAAAAAAAAACATCTATTGCAGTTAAAGAGATCAACMCTGAGTAGGAGTGTCAATTGTTAGAGTCCAGCCTAGAGCTGGGAAATACAGGTCACCTTTGGCTGCAGTTTCTCCAGTGACTCAGGAACCTTCCTCAACATGCTGTACACACACATTTGATGCACAGATGGCAACTGCAGCACASCCTTGCAGGACAAACTGATGATAAAGTTATTAAAGAATGGGTTAAAGAATGCTGAAAAAGGAAATTGTGCTTTTCTGCTTTCACATGGACCTTCCCTCAAGGACACAACAGGGTATCAAGTCTCGACTGTTACTACATCTTCAAGCCTGAACGCTGAGACAACAGGGGATTTCAGAAAAACTCCCTGCAGCAGCTTCTGTAAGTGCAGARGGAGGCTCTGTGGGGCTGAGAACAGAACCACATTCACTTAGAATTGCTCAATTTTTACAYACTAAATCACAAAACAGACAAGGAATGACTAAAGTAGGAGTTACGAAAGGTAAGACAGAAATCTTCGTATATAGTTAAGATTTTTTGAAATACTCAAAGGACTATCAAATTACACAAAGCAATCCSGGCTTGGGGAAACACAAAATAAAAGCCCTTAAGAATGGAAAGCAATAGGAGCAAAGTTTCGGAAAAAAACCCCAAACCTGATACACAACACAGATTCAAAAATACCATTTTGCCTTAAGAAAGCAACCCAAACTCCAGCAAGGAGGATCTGTTTCACAGACACTAAATACAGATACCTGCATTTAGGCAGGGAGTTTTGGCAAAGTTTACAGTTATTTCAGCTTTACTGAAAGCTTATGTGCAAGCCATGAAAAGTCCACACCGCTCACACTCAGAACAGATCACACTATTTTATCCCAGCAAACAATGAATGCACTCCAAAAATTACAGGAAGATTATGTGAAGCCAGGTGAACATATGCAGGCATAAGTAACCTTTTGCWGTGAGTAACTATGTCTGCTAAACTTGTATTCACTATAATTCACATCCAGCAGTAGTTTTTGCAGCCAATAAGAAGGTGCAAAAGAACTGATACTGTTCCCTGTCCTAACTGAGACCTGACATCTCCACACTGAGAACTACCCAGTGAATGACAGTGCATCTGTTAGTTACAACCAACACAGAAATGTCAGAAGACCTGAACATTAAAGTAGCATTATCCTAAAATAAAAAGTTGAGGAAAAGCGTACATAGGAAAGCTCTTGGAAAGCTGTGAAGAAACTTTTCTTTYGGTCAATCAAAGCATAATTTTTAAATCGGAGCCAAGTGTTAGAGAAGAGTATGAATACAAAGTATCTAGGAGGAAAGGAGGAACCTTTCAAAAGACATTGAGGATAATGACCTGCATATTGAGGCTTTCTGTCTTAGACAGCCAGGCAAAGGGCACCTTTTCAAGAATGCTGCTCCTGACTTAACACAAAAGTCCCTCTTTGTCTTCTGCAAAGCCCTTTCCAGCAATCTCTCCTTTGAGTGAGGCTGAAACACTGAGGTGGCTCTCCATAAATCATAAAAAGCATTTAAATGTCCCCAGAGWGGTACACAAAAGTGGCAAGGTTTTGTTAGTTGGGGGGCTCTGTTGGGAAAATACACAGTAATTGGGGCTTCCTGCAAGGCTGTATGGAGACCAGCACTGTATTTTAGGTCTTGCCCTGAAGACCTTTAAGAGATAAAGAATCTCTCCATTAAAAGAACTATAGAAAATGTCTGTAAATTCCCAACTTCCAAAACTGCCATATCCCCATTACACAAAACTGGGAATACAAGACAGAAACAACCTGTGCACTGCTTTGCCTCACAAGACTCACCCGTAATCTATTGTCATCAACTGTCCAGATTCTGCTGGCAAAGTCATTTGAAGCTGCTAAGAGGTAAGAACCCTGTGAACATAAGATTCATTTAAAATTCCTTCTGCTAGTCAATATGCAAACCAAATTCAAATATTTCCAATAAATCATTAAAACCATATTAGTGCTATTTTGGCAAAGGAAGGAAAGAATAAAACCAAAACAACCACAGTAGTGAACGCCAATATGGAAAGCTAATGTAAMCCTTCCTTAAGGACTATGCCATCTACTTCTTACCAAAATGAGAGTTTGCAGAAYAATGGCCATAGATAAAACAATGTATGTATTATAACAAGCATAATGTGTAACAATAACTGGACCAAAAAAAGGATATTCTCCTTTCCCTTCCACCACAGTGAAAAACACGTTCTAGTTTACCCTCATCTGCTGTGGAGTTGCTTTCCTCTTTCTTGTTTCATAGTTGGTTTTTTTTTTTAGAGAAAAAAGCCTTGCCCACATTGCTTTGCCAGGTCTCAGAGTGGAATTAGCCCAATTCTTGCAAGAAATTTTCATTAAAATTCTWACATTTTAAGCTAAGATTCCAAAAATGAAATCTGCCTGAGAGAGAAATCAACTTGTTCATGCCTTTAGGCTTAGGGCTCCCACAAGTCCTCTGTGATGGAGAATAGTCACCACAAAATTCATGCTTGCATTCCTGTCCATCTCCAAAGACTCCTGAATGCTTGTAATCCTTCAGCACCTCATCTCAAGCAATTCTCACAGCAAATCTGTTCAAACAACTTGCCAAAACTCAGAATTAGTTTCTCSTACAGATTACCAGCACATCTCTAATGAGCGGGTCAGTGTCCAAAGGAAGGGTCCTCTTGGGTGCATATCATAATTTAGCACATAGAATCATCAAACAGCAGAAATTATATCTGCTTTGTGCTATGGAAGAGGTCTCAGCAGCAAAGTCAGATCACATGTCCAGTTACACCAATTCAAGACCCCAAACTCCTTCAAGCAGGACTGTTGGATGCTGATCCCAGCCATGTCTCCACTGCTCTAGGTGAACATGACCAAGCACATCTCATGCTRTCAGCAAACACTCTGCCAGCCACACCATTGCTGTGCTGTGGCTGGGGAGAAACTGCTGGGAGAAAAGGGTATGGAACTGCAAGTCTTGGGATAATCAGACCTTTTACTACTCATCACAGACCTCAGTAAAGAACTTGTGGAAATAAAACCTCACAAAAACAAAGCTTCAGTGTCTTTTCTTCTTTTGTGCTGTTATGTCAGCTTCAGTGGAAAGCTGAAGACATATTTCTGACTTAACAAAAACCCATAACAGCCAATGTCCGAGCTGCATATCATCATCTGAACTCTAAAGCAAGGACCAGAATTACAGACTGCATCTTACGCAATAAAGATCTTTTGTACAATTTTAACTACWTTCAGCTACTTTAATGTTTTAACTCATTTCTTAGGTAACTTTCCAATTAGAAGGGAAACAATAGCAGTGAAAAACATAATTCCAATTAATTYATTTCCAATTACAAACACTGGATATTGCACAGATACTCACAGCACTATCAAATTCTATGCTTGTAATCCCAGCATTACTGCCAGAGAGGGAACCTTTGGGCTCACACCTATCTGCACAGAGAAAGATGAAAAAAAACTTGAGCAATGGATTAGAACAGAAGCTGACACAAAGTGACCCATAATATGAGTTTATTTAGCATCCCACAATACCCCAAAGCAAAAAGGTTTACCTCCCAAGACTTCCCAAAGCTTAACCCTCCGGTCCATGCCTCCTGTTGCTAGTAATCGGGAGCCAGGGCTGAACTGCACTGCATTCACCTCCCCATCATGTGCATCCTGAGGAGGGGGAAGAACAGAACAGCCACCCAAAAAGAAATTAGCACAGACCCATAACCCACAGACCAGAAGYCTACATAGCTGTGCATCTTAGAGCAGTATATAGGAATTAAAGCAACAGATTGAAATTATGCTGTGACTGGTGGTGTACAGACAGCAAAAAGRTTGATTCTTATCTGAAGAAAGAACAAAGACACCATCAAGAAAAACAGCAGCATGAACTCAGCAGAGATAACAACTACCAAAAGCCTTAAAATGTTTCCTAAGCTTAGGCTCTTAAGTCACACCANGAAAATGACAGGACAAAAAACAGTAACAGGTGATGAGCTGTAGAAGGAAAGTAACTTTACATTCCTCCATCTATAGACAACCATGGAACATGATCCAATCTGTTCATGCAACCACAGAACACTCAAGTCAGGCTTGAGTTGGGTAGGTCTGCTAGGAAACAGCACAGCAGATGTACTGCATTCCCCAGGTGTGCTGGTAAGAATGCTGTGCTCCAGATTAAGCAGGACCAGCACAGGTGTGACAGCACCTGCTTTGCAGAGGACTTGGACTTAAGCTGTGCCTCCTCTCTCCAGGTGCACTGACCCCCCAGCACTCCTGCTTCTCACAGCTTAATGTTCTGAATTCTTGCCCTTTTAAAACCTATGAGAATTTTAAGATTAATTCCTTTCCTATTCCTGTTAATTTCATAGCTTTGCACTACTTAGACACACAGTATTACCACCACAATCTTAATTATTTTTTAAGTATTTTCAGTAACTGCTCTCTCCAGCTTTTTTGGAAACTTGTATTTTTATGGAAGTTTGCTTGAATGTGGTCTGCCAGCTCATATTTAAGACTCATCATACTGTAAACCTGATCTTCCTGCAAATAGAAAGGAGCAACCAGAGGAGCCATTCATAATAAAACTGGTGAAAGGCCTTGCCTAGAAGCTGTGCCTGGGAATGACTGCTGAAGTGATTACCTTTTCCACTTCCTACTTGCCTCTCCAAAGGTGAGTCCAAGTCTGCTCTCTGCATCTGCCAAATCTCTGCCACAGAGCCCTTGCATTAYTTCCTGGAATGCTATGCTAGATCTAAACATGTCTTGACTGTCCTCAAAACACTGAGGCAAAAGCCTAATACCTCMTCCCCTGATGCCCCCTATTCAAGCCAGCTCCAGCTGCCACTTCAATCATGATCCTGCTTTCACTTGAGGTGACATTGCTGCTCCCTCCATCCACAACTTCCACTACAGAAGATGGTAACAGTGCAAGCAAGAATACACAAGCCTTCCTATCGCAGTGAGCCTCACTGATATTCTGGATGAAAAGAAAAATGTCATTTCATATGCATGAAAAATCCACATGCAGCTCTGGAGTGCCCAAGAAAGCTCCAGAGGCACATTCAAAGAAGCAGCTGCATTACAGGACAATTTCCTTTCAGTTACAAGACAATGCCCTGCACAGAAACTTAAGTGTAGCTTTGTGAGGCCAAAGAACACATAAAGGAGGTCTCAGCTTGAAAACCTTTGATCATGCACAGCAAAAGAGGACACCCCACCACCATGAGCTCCTCTTCATCAYATTTGTTGGATTACATTTGGTGCCACAGCTCCCTTCACTGTGGAGAACTGGAACTGAATTAATCCCAAACTGTCAGCAATCTCATCCTCAATCACAGCTCTACTAAGGCATGATAGAATAGGGACTGCTGGGAGCCAAGAAGGTAATGGGGTGRAATTTCCCTGTGCCCTCAGAAAACTTCTTTGTCATCATCGACCTCAATAAGACAGACATCAAGCATACTGGCTCTGARAAACATCTGGCTAAGAATTAAATGGGATGAATGCTTCTACCAAACCAAGAATTCCTTCCTGTTTGGCAATGCTAACAGCAAGAGTTTCAGGCTATCASTTCCCACATGGAGGATTCTCCTCCTCCAAAATCAGAACAAGGAATGGCAGAGCAGAGAATTCCTTCTGTACTCACAAAGACACATATGGCAGTAGTGGGCACTCTCACTTCTTTACTGGCACCTGGATGTAGCTCTACATTATCCTGGGGAACAGGGAATGAGGACAGAGAACGCCTCCTGAGATGAAACAAAGCAGAAACATTTTAAAATGAGAAATGAACACAGTTTCTCTTGAGTTCATCCTGATCAGTACCTGTCACTTAACTACTCTGTACAGCAAATAAAAATGGGAAAAAGTACTTTTTTTATCCCATCTTTCAAAAATTACATTTGTCACATAACACCACATTCACTTGTGGCTTTAGATATTTCACAATTCRCCACATAAGTTACCTGAACTCATTACTGACCTCATGTTGGAGCACTGTTTAAATTTTTTCAATAGGAAGWGAAACATGGTACTGACTGCAGCTCCATCATTATGTTTAAGAAGACTCAACACTATTGCAGCACTACATCTCAGGCAGTAAAATGCTCTGTTCCAAAGCTTGGGCTGCTCCAATTAAGCAGACATCCATCTACAGCAGAGCTTAGTTTAGAAGGACTGGCACACTGGCACCTGGCACTCTGGATACTGAGCACTGAACCCAACTACTAATTTTAAATAATCCCGTTGAAGGGGCAAAGTGCAGTGGAAAGTAAGAGCAAATCCCATGTATTTTCTCCACAAAGAGGGACTCATTGCCTCTCTCACTGGATAGTTTCTAACCAGAGTTATCAACTGCAGAATCTAACCAGTACAATGCAGCTGTGTTCCTTGTTACTTCAATGGAATACGATCACATGCTGGACTAAGAGCAATAATGTTTTCACCTGGCAGTATCAGAAGACTGATGTCCCAAAAGGGGAGACTCAGACAGACTGGAGGGAAAGGTCAGAGGTCAGCACACGGCAAGATGGAAGAAACAGGAAGTTGAGGAGAACAAAAAAGAAAAAAAAAAGGCAAAAGCTAGAAGAAAGGCTGAAAATATTTGTTCACGTTCCCTGCATCACCAAGATTTTGGTGCACATTGAAACCAATATACAAAACAAGGAGGTGAAAGTGTTCTAACCTACCCAAAGATATTACTGATAGAATCCAGAAGGCCTCCAGCTGGCTGGGAGAGTCGCTTACTGAAGGAGGGGAGGACAGGTTTAAACCTTGTGAATAGCTTCTCCACACAAAGATCAATACAAACACATTTCACAGCAACACGTCTCTGGAAAGACTCCCTCCCCTTAGACCCAGCCCAGAGACAGAACACAAAGGTGGGCATCACTGTGCATAAATCATCAGTAACTATGACTCAGAACACATTTTGTGGGTGAAGTTTCTTCAATTTCCCTCAACCTCACCCCATGAATTGCTGGGTTTAGATATAAGTCTGCCAAGCCTAAAGTTTCAACCAAATTAAGCCACAATCTCATTTAACTACCTCTTACTTTCCACTCACTGCTATTTTAGAGGAAGAACAAGATGCATTTAATCTAGGTGAAGATTATTTTCAGCATTTCAGCTACACCCAGCTATTTGCAAAGTTACATTGATATATTGCAGAGTAATGGAGGCATAMAACAATATGCACTGTAATACTCATGTTTTTAACTATTTACTTTTAAAACATTTGTTTTAAACACAGATTTTTCAGGCACTAGAGTAATTCAGTTAAAACAGCAAACGAAAACCAGCATATCTAAAGCATGGCAACAGATCATACAGCACATGAGATTCCTACTGCTCTGGTGGAAGCACTAAACTGTGTTCCACCTAAAGGCAACTAAAAATCTAAGYAACATTCCCAAATTGTTCCAGCTCTCCTATGCCCCTTGGTCTTCCTCAGTGACATGCTACAAGAATCTCTTGGTCACAAACCTGGATGTCCGGCTGACAGCTCGCACMGGAGAGGTTTCCTCAGCTGTGTCCGAAGTTTCATCCGCAAGCACTTCGATATCATCATCCCTGCTGAAATGAGAGAAAACAACTCCTTTTCAATTAGCCACTGACAGCATGAACTGACAGGATGCCACAGCTCCAGAGCCCGTCAGTGTCCATGCCCAGACTAGCCCAGGTTTATGGAGCTGTAGCAACACACAGCAACACACACCCAGACAACACACACTGACCCAGCTGCCACTGCCAGAGATGTAACACTCAACACACAATGTCTGAAAACAGATACAGACAGCCACTAGATTTCAGGTTTTTCTTTCCAGGTGCCAATTCCACTTCACTGACAGCAGGACTGGATTTCCACGTCCCTCTGTTGCTGTTTTTAGACCTCCTTTCCATATTCTCTTTACTACAAGCATCCAATTTCAGCCTGTAGCACTAACTACATACAACCCATTGTATGCATTGTAACAACCCATCACAGCTGATGAATCACTGTGATTCACTACTGAGTGAATGATATTTGCTGGAACAGTTACAGAACAACAAAAACATGAGTTACTGCAACACCAAGTATAGGTGATAGCAGCATCTTTTTTGCTGCTTCAAAAAAGGAAGTTTAAAAAAAAAGCACAAGAGTTTGATAGAATTTTCCTCCTTCACCTACATGGAAGACACCCTGATACTTTCTACACTGTACACAGTAGGTGTGAGAGATGTTTTAGTTCTCTCCATTAAAGTGCTGGTGGTCGACAACAAGCGTGAGGTTCCAACAGACATAACATAAACTAATCCAGCTAAATTACTCAGCTAATGCTGAAGATTTTCCCCCATTAGTCACAATGGGCTATGACAGCCTAGTAKTTCTTTCCGCAACGATCATTTTTCCTCCACTGCTGCTTTTGCAGGACAAACTATTTTCAAACACACTTTACCAACCTAATACCATTTGACTGAGCAGGAAGTTTAAATGCAGCATTTAAAYAACCATTTTGTGCCATCAGATAACACTCAG
The DNA here is from genome assembly GCF_030028575.1 of Malurus melanocephalus. Classification (NCBI taxonomy): domain Eukaryota; kingdom Metazoa; phylum Chordata; class Aves; order Passeriformes; family Maluridae; genus Malurus; species Malurus melanocephalus. The sequence continues at coordinate 246,964 of NW_026623798.1, read as the reverse complement.
CTGCAAAGGCATTTAAAAGGACAAAACCATTCRTAATCCCTCATTTCAGAATATACCTACACTTGCAATTCTAAGATTTTGGAGAAGAGTGTACATGAAAAGGCWACAGAAAATATATGCACTGATTGAATGCATCAGGCTGATGTTTCAATAAAACACTATGAAGTTCTGCTAATATTTATTTTTAAAAATCAAAAGTTTCTGCTATTAATACTATGTGTAGCAAAAGAACTTTCCATTTTAACATYGTATTTTTAAGTAAATATAAACACCAAGGCACACCCCTTGAAATGGTACTGTTTTTCCCTTCAGTAAGCAGCATGTTTACRCAACACAAACCTTCTCAAATTATAAAATCATAAAAAAGAAATGAAAACCATGTCTGCAGCAGAGTTTGAGTAGTTTACAGAAGCAATTCTGCTATAGGGTGTCTCATACTCCCTTTCCACATCCCTTCTTCCCTCTCCCAATCTTTCGTGTAGCCCCCTTTCCAGAGGGATACACTGCACCTGTCCTGCACAAAAGCTTGCAGCACAACCCTCAACATAACTCTGTGATGTGAATATAAAGAGAAAAGACCTCCAGAAAAAGCCTGCAGGCTGCTSTGGCACCACTCAGCAGGGCCCAGKAATAGAGCATCAGATGCAGCTGTCCTGGACTGGGCAAACACAAACACCCCGATCAAGCCCAGTTCAGAGCACTCAAAGCTCCCACTGCCCACTTCAGCCACCTGATCCAATACCACCCAGGGCCAAACACAGCAGGGCAAGAACAAGGGACTAGAGGGATTTCTCTTCAGCTCACCAGGTAAAGTACTCCACTGTTGTTTTCCTTAGACAATAAATCCCCGCCAGTACAAAAGGCATGTATTTTCACCCAGGTTAATTCACTCAGTACCTATTCCTACAAGAAATCCTTGAGCACATTCGTAGTCTAACATTTTAAAATYCAGGCATCTCCAGAATAATTGTTTCATGACTTCATTGTTTCATGAAGAACTATCTTTAAGACCAAAGGCACATATCTCAGCATGAAAACATATATCCTAAAAACATCTATTGACCATATGAACCATTCTTGAGACTTTCACTCCAAGCATCTATTTTCAGTCCTAAAAGAGCTCCTTCTTTTGTAAGTTCAAGTAGGGAGAGTTACTGCACATTTCTGACTTTACACAAGAAGTTTAAACACTCCTCTACAACACCCAATTTTAGGAATAACAAAGATATTATTTATCATGCATCTGCATAAATCTGAGGCATGAACTGATGAAAAGGACTCTATAAATCAAGACTGCTTACGGTTCAACAGGCAGGGGCTCTTTGGCAGCTTCTGCCAGCTCCTTCTGCAGCCTGGCCTGGCGCCTCCTAAGAAAAGAGAACCCAAGATTACTGAAAAACAAAACCAACACTTCCTTAATCCCATTCCAAAGGCTACCTTGCACAGTTTTGATGGGCTTTATAAGACTTTAAACATAAATTTAAAAAAAAAAAAAAAAAAAATCAGTCCATTGCCCTAATTTCATTCTGCTTTTCAAGATACTCCGAGCAGCAGAGGCAGTTTTCTTACTTGGAGTAGCAGAGGACAAGATCACTCAAGTGAGGCAATGAGGCAAAGTGAACCTATGGCCGTTTATGAACGATCCATATGAATTAGCCTGGAGTACAGGAACTTGCCAAAACAATGATTATGTTAGTGAAGCTAATACAAAACTGCCAGTTACTGTGAGACTTAYAGCACAGCTCTTAGTCTCCAGATATCATTAGCTGGTAACTAAGCTGAAACAGCTCAGAAGAAAAAATTACTWTGAAAGGAAAAGAAGCCATACAAAGTTATTTTTGCAGTAAGTTTTACATAGCTATGTCTCATGTCAGATCCTCATTCTAGAGGAAAGCAAAAAATACTGTAGTCAAGTCAAAAAAGGATAAAACAAGGCATGATGTAAGAGACAATATGAACAAGCAACRTCCACATCTAATACCAGAAAAACCCCTGCAGAAAATCAGTTACTATCTGATTTATGATCTTCAGGCTGCAGTTAAACGTGGCTCAAGAAACAAAAAACACATTTTATTCATGTAAAAGACAGGAAAGCACCAGTCTGTGTTGGCCAGAAGAAGGAACGAAAAGTTCTGGACTCTCACTGTGCTGTGCTAGAATAGAGATCTCAAGGGTCAAAACTAAATCTGGTTTTATCCTATGCACCCATAACTGAAAAATATGTCAGTTTTGTCAAACAGAGGTAAGGGATTTCACCTTGAATCCTTTTCATTYTCTGCATTCAAACGATTGGCTTCTTGTGCTTTCTCTGCCATCCAGCGTGAAACCAGTTCCTGGTTGTCTTCAGTAGTTTTCCTCAGTTTCTCCTCCAAGGCATTGAAGGTGATCTGGAGAGCATCATATTCATCTTTCAGTGTCTGATTAGCTCGCTCAAGATCTTGCAGTTTGCTACGCAATTCCTGGCACTCTGTTTCCAGTTCAGAAATCTTTTGCAAATACTCTGCAATCCTGGAATGGCAACAAAATACACAAAACAATGAGGACCTCCTTTGGGACCTGTGCCATCTTCCTTGGACTGTTTCCACAACAAAGGCATTTTTACAAAGGCATTTTTAGCCCTGGCTAAGACTCTTAGAGAATATTATAACTCTAATAAAGAGTTCATCAGAAGTCTAGTCACAGACAAAACAATTCCTACTCACTTGGCTTCRTTCATCTGCATCTCTTTGTCTTTCTGCTGCATTTGGTTGTTCAAATCAATTACAGACTGGGCCAGCTGGGGGGAGGAGAAAATTGYATTACAAGCTGCAGAGGTGTCAGTGGGCAAAATACAGACCAATCTAGCATTAAAAGCATGGATCACACATTTCAGGTCTTTTTTACCCCAGCTTTCTATGCAGATCTGCTACAGAGGTCATTAAATCAAAGAATCCACTTTCAAAAATGAATTGTCAAAAAGCTGCTGTCCTTTGATACCTCACTCCCTTCCCTCAAAAAGTTTCATTAATAATCAGATCAAATAGAATGCATATCAAGAAGAAATTTTAGTAGTGGAAAAATCAATATATTAACTAAAAATTGTCAAGTAAGTAAACAACAAATGYGTACTGACAACCAAGAAACAAATCATCCTGTTATGGCCAGGACAGCSATGTCAGGAAACACAAGCAAACATTGTGAACACAATGCCATTAAGAATTTTCTCACAAAGACAGTTGCTGGTAGAATGCCCTCAGAGCCCAGGGAACAAGAGGGGCAGAGGCCAAGCTCACAGCTTACCTGGCAGCACAGTCTCAGTTGCCCAGGAAGAAGGAAGACTGYTTTTTAGGAAGAGTGTCTGCCTGGATAAGTGGTTTTAGGACACCAGGTTGGGGGCAAAGAAAGAATYGTGAGTGCCCTGACTACTTGGTGCACACCTCCTACAGAAAAGTCTCCTCTCTGGAAAACTSAGAATTGCTGACACGGGAGCTGCTCCACATCTCCAGTGGAGTGTGATCAAAGGAGCATGATAGCATTTTCCAGTAATTTCTACCTTTTTTCTATAAAGGTGCGCCATCCCATCCAACTTCTGGACTCATTCAGTCCACTGCTGTACTTTCAAAAACCCAATTCTACCATTGAAGCCCCCATATCTCCTTGTGTCTTGGTTTGAAAGACAGGTGTTTGCCAATGAAGGAAACAAAAGGAGAAACCTTAACCCACAACACCTTGTCAAAAAAATCCCCAAAAAATCCCAAAAAACAYGAACCCAAAACCCCCTGGCTTTTCCTCTCTTCCAGGCCAAGTGTCATAGTGACAGAACTCCTGGGCTCTGAACCAGAACTCACTTTCAAGCCTAGCACGACGGCGCTTTCARCCTTGGCTGGTGCTTGTTTGTTCTGTCACTGCCACAGCAGTGGTGCTGCAAAGCGAGATCAGTGAAACCACACACAGTCCCCTATACCCCATTCATCCYCAGTCTTTTAAAGGTATACCCAGAGGTCACACACACCTCTATGGCCTCGATCAGTTCTTTCCTTCTCTAATACAATTAAAAACCTATTAACAAAGCACAAAATTCAGAACTTAAAAAGCATGCTAWGCTTTTAAGACAATGTAAGCACTCATCTCCTGGTGACAGTGTTACAGACCTGACCATCTCTGGCTGATTTTAATCATCAAAAATTGGGGAAGCTTGAAAACATTTCAGACAAAAGCAGGAAAAACTGAAATCAAGGTCAGGCTTCCAAAAGACCACATATGGACCACAGAGAATACAAGATGACTTTCCAACCTCGCCACGTTTCTTGTGCAGCTCAGTCAGCTCCTCTTGATGCTTTATCTTCAGCTGGGCCAGTTCCTGCAGCTGAGCATCATTCCATGTGCCATCATGTCCTGGGCTGCAGCTGGAAAGAGAAGAAGAGATGCCACAAACTAGGATCCAACTGTTTCTGTACCTTTGACAGGGCCAGGGCACTGTGTCCCTTGGATGTTACATACATCAGGGACACACAGGTGATTCATAACAAATGAAGCCACAGCAGGCTCCYACACTGCACATTCCTCACCATCTAAAAAGTCCTCCCACAGTACAGGAAAGTTACATTTCCTGAGGACTAGGTTCATTTTTTGTTCATTTCTRAATCAGAATTCAAATTCCAATGGAAGCTAACTAGACTTTGTTTAAATTTGCATGAGGACTACTGAGCCTTAGTAGTACACTCTCTAAATTCAGGAACAATTACAAGCATTTACCACCCCAGTTTAGTCTGGAGGGTGCTGGTGGACCTTGAAGATGCAAGATGTTTGGAGAGGTTACAGAACCAAAAGCCAGGAAACCAAGGGTGTGGTGCACTCCCAGGTCCTTGGGTTTACAATCCCAGGTGTGACAAGTCACTTCTCCATTGGCCTGACTATGCTCTTTTTGTGCACAAGCTAATAAGTGGTTACTAATTGTGTTTTTCAACACTGTTACGGTAAGATAATCTTGAATTTCTACATACCAGAACATTTATATCCCCCCAAAAAAACGGCTGAGTGTAACATTTACCACTCATGTCTCTGGAAGCAGATAGGAACTGAGAAAAACAAGTTTTTTTTAAAGCAGATACACAGACTCTGAGCACACTATCAGCTATATTTTGAACCACAGCTTTTAAAAAAATCGTAATTTTAACTTCAACATCATTATACAAGACAAACAGAATAATGTAATTCCATCCCTTTCTGCAGTCATTTTGTGTTGCAACAGTCCAGAGCAAAATAGATAATCCATCCAAAGGCCTCACAGTGATATCAGTAAACTAATGTTCTTCTCAACAAAAAGCCAACAAAACACCTCACTGAACTAATGCTGCACTAATTGCATTTCCAAAAAATTGCAGACAAAAAAGTGCAAACAGAGAAGAGGCCAAATCTTGAGATAATACCCAACATATCCTATAGCTCCAGCCATGCATACCCCTACAGCCAGAACCAGACAATACTCCTTGGCCTTGAGTAAAGTAAAAACACTTTTCCTCAGCTATCTAGGATTAGGAAAGTAATTATGTTTCAAAAGCCTGTCATATATTGAGCACAGTATTAGAGTTCAGCTCAGTATTTACTTTCAGATGCTGCTTCTGTGCCTTTCTCCTCATCCACATTTAGTGCAGCCTCATCTCTTAGAGCTAGCATTCAATGAGAATACGATTCCCATAAACTGAAATAGTTAAAGACAACTGCAGCTGTGAGAAAGCTTTTGGGAACTTTCACATGGGTGTTAACTCCAGCCTGCTGGAGTTACGCCTGCAACTCCTATAAACCCAGGAGTTCTTCTTTCTCTGCTATATTGATTCGTTTTGTACACCAATTAGACACATTCATACTGTTTCCTGCTATAGAGGGGGGTCCTGGTTTCAGGACAAGAACAAAAAAAAAACCTCAGCAGAGGAAGCAACTCTTACAGAAGTAGGAATTTTGAGCTCCTTGGTCCTGCCTTCTCTTCAGATATACCAAGGGTAGAGCCTGSCAGCCTTCACCTGAGGGACAGACAGGCTGTCCAAGGGACACGTCTGGTACACAGGTTTGCTGTGGAGTCCAATGTCAGCAGAACCAGCAGCAGCACCAGACTGCTATTCCCAGGTTACAGAGGAAGCTTCCCAAGAAATTCTGCTAMAAAGAAAGCAGAAGACACCTTTTTGGCATCTGCTGCTTACTTAGGACAGASACTTCACGGTCATGGTTTATTTCTGTTCTCTCCTTTCATGTGATGACACAGACTGAAAGAAACGAAGCCATTAAACTATCCCATRCTCATTGGAACAGCAGGCAGACACTGTAAGTGCCACAACACAAGCAAATCAAAAGCAGTCAAGTCATTGTGGTCCACCTCTGTTCCATGAGTTTATGATAAATCAGCTTCCTTCCCAAACCTGGCCAGACCTTTCTGTACTGCATATTCTAAACATACTTTAACTTTATCACAGGCTTAGACACAGCTAACTTATTTTTAGTCCAGCAGAATTCCAGTTTGTTGTGTGCCATGTCACTGCAGGACCCAGGAATTCTTTGTGTGAGGCATCAGTGGTTTAGGTTACACAGTGCAGAATGGACAGCTGCTGACAAAATGGAATGTTACATACCTGATCTCATGTCTGCTCTGCATGTCATATTTTTCTGCTTGAAGCTTATCAGCCAGCACCGCATGAAGGTCTGACTTCTCCAGCAGCTTGTTATCTGCAGGAGTGAAAAGGGTGCTTAAGACAACTAGAAAGCAAACCCAGATTCTCACCTTCTCCTGCCAGCTGTGATCCAGCCCTTTTAATTACTCTGACACAGCCAAATGCTATGTGAGCCTCCACCACATCAGTGCTTTCTCCCTCCTCTTTGATCTCAACAGGTTCAGGCACCATCCACCTACAACCCCAGGAATTCCACATTAATCCAGATGCTGTGTGAGACTGGTCTTATGAAAGCTTAATAGGAGAAAAAGACTGTGCATTGTTATCTGATAAAACAGAGAGCTCAAAGTTCAGACTCTTTACAGTCTCTCAAAGGATGGTAACCAGAACAGGCCTGGCAGAGAGGCCAAGCCCAGGGTCCTGGGGGGTTTGCAGGCTCCTCTTCAGGGTCCTGCCCAGGACTGTTTGCTTTCCCCCACAGTGTGTGGGACCCCCCATTCTATCCTGACACAGYTGAGGCAGAAGAGGGGTGGGCAGGAAAGCCCTGGACAGAGTGCTAGCCCCTGGATAGATCATACTTTTACAAAAGATCATGAGCAGGGTGAATAGCATAATTGTTCTCAGGTCCACAGACTGAAGGAATTGAGCAAACAATTCAGACATTCAATCACTGTCCACAGCACAAAGCAGTTCAGCCTCTGAGAGAACCGAAACAACTACTTATTTCCCTCGATAAAGGAGAAACCCCAGCTTTCCTATTATTACAGACATTTCCCAAACAGTCTCGTGAAAACAGCTCGGGCGAGGCCTCGGGAACCCTGTGCCGCCACGGCCTTCCCACTTTTGAMGAGGAGGAATGCCAGAATTATTCCGACTGGAAGGGTGCAGAGCGGGTCACCAGGTCCCACCTCCCTGCTCAAGCAGGGTCATCCCTGAGCACACAGTACCGGATCGAATCCTAACAGTTCTGGAACATCTCCAGCGACGTAGACTCCGCACCCTCCCCACAGAGTAAGAGTATCCCTACAGATACTGATGGACATCGGTGAGAAAGAAGAGAAGCGCTAGTCGGCCGCGCCCCCGCCGGGCCCGGCTTACACTGGGCGATGATCTCTTCGAAAGCCTGACTCTGCAGCCGGTCCCGCCGCCGCAGCTCCTCCGCGATGTGCCGCTTCCAAGGGGGGAACCCGGCGCCGCGCAGCCCCGATGCCATCTTCAGAGCGGGCCGGGCCGGGCCGGGCCGGGCCGGGCAGCGCGGGGCGGGGGCGGCGGGAGCTCGAGGAAGCGGCGCAGCGACGGGAGCCCCTCAGAACCGAGCACGGGCTCCCGACCGCGCCCCCACAGCCGCCATGGCGCCGCGCTACGTCAGGGGCCCTCTCGTCTGAGCGGCGCGSCGCGACAGAGACTGCCTCGCTGCTGCCTGACGCCGTCCGCCCACCTCCAGCCCGCTCTCGGCGCCAATGACACCACCAGCCGTGTCCCCAAACCAGAAAGCGCCGCGCGAAATCGAGCCGCAGGCACGGGGGCGTGGTCGGCCTCCGGCGGGAGAACAGGCGCTGTCTAAGCAGACGGAGCCTCGAGCCGCGCCATTTTGTGTCYTCCATGCAGGCGCCATCTTGAGAGTGGCTCCGCCGCCATCTTAAGGTTTTTCCCTGCAGCCATGTTGAGAGTGGCCCTGCCGCCGTCTAGAGAGCGGCCTCGCCACCATCTTGGGAGTGTCTCAGCCACCATCTTGAGAGGGGCCGAGCCGCCATATTGAGGTCCGGGCGGCCCCGTAATAGCGCATGCGCACAGGTCGCCCACATCGGGGCCATGGTAGCGACTTTCGGGGCCGGGGGCRGAGTTCCCCGCGTTACACAGCCCGAGCCTTCCGCGGTCACAGTGCTCGCAGCTCAGTGCCCCCCAGGGCCGGTAGCACCTCAGTGACACTGACGACACCTCAGCTGCTTCGCTGAGGTGAAAGGCTGGTGCCCCTGTGGCACCGGGACGGTCCGGCCTCGGCACCCAACGCCACACCTCTGCCTGTCSCTGTTAAAGCACGGGTGTTGTATTAAGGGCTCCAGAGAGGAGAAGAGGGAGTGTTATAGTACAGTACCAAAACGAGATACACCTGCAATGCCATTTGTTGAGTGGTCTTTGTGCTCCGTCCCGTCCCCCCACCCCCGTCCCGTCCCCAAGACACCTCTACTTCTATCGGGGCACACGGAGCATCTCTTGCCGCAAATCACGGGATGTCAGGCCAGGAGGGACCACAGTGGCTCATGTAGTTCCACCTGTCTGCTTCACCAGGGCCATCCCAGAGCACAGGGGACAGTATTGTGCCCAGAGGACTCTGGAATATCCCCAGGGAGGGACACTCCATAGGCTCGCTGCACAATCTGTTCAGGGCTTGGGTAGTATCCAGTGTTGTAAACACATAGTGTTGGCTTTCGCAGATATTAAGATGGGTGCTATCTGTACAATGCCTTTTTWGCATAAGTAACTTAGTTATGCAGACACAGTGGTGAAATAGTCACTGATGTTTTTGGTTTCTCTTTTGTAACTCAGATACAGTTATGATACAGCTGATGCTGTTGTTTTAGCGTTCTTGTGGTTAACTTACAATAACTGAAGTGTTGTGGCTTGTGACTTAAACATTTTCMTGAAGGATTTTTTTACACATTATAGCAAAACTATATAAAAGCTGCAGGGAGAGCCACTAAGACTCTGAATGGGGCCCTGGGTGCAGCTACACTGACCGATAAGATAAGATAAGGATAAAAGAATGCATGAGCAAAGGATCAGAGGTTAACACCTCCTGGAGTAGAGGTCAGAGACCCAAGGCTATGGGCTGCTAAATCAGCACAGACCCTGACAGCAAACACRTGGGGGTAGAAGGAAGGAAGAGGGCCTTGGAATGTGTAATGGAGAAGCCATTTGGTCAGAGGAGCTCGAGCTCAAGCTTGTGGAACGTCCGTCMTCTGCTGCACAAAGGAGCCTGGCTGATGGGACCCCCAATCTTCAGACAATCATATCTACACAGACAGGCCAGGGGYGTCGTGACCCATTAGGGGCCCCTGCTACGGACACTTCCCTATTGACAAGGGCTACCTGCTGAAACTAGGGAATAGGGGTCACATGCACGTGACCTCAGGGGCATAAACATCATCATTGTTCATGCTCTAAAAAGGCGGATCCATGTTAAACAGTTTCTGGAAAAGTTTGAATATGCATAMATGCCTATGAATAGGCATTAGGCTGATGCAACATGAAAAGTATTTAAAGAGGTTTCTGTCAATACCAGGTGTGCTTCTGGCAAACTGCCAAGGCACCCAGCACAGTATCCTTTTGCCTTTGKGTATCCTATTCTCATTTATTAGAAACTTTTAAATTTTAGCAGGAGAGTGAACTTCRTTTTTCACATCAGGGAAGAAGTTCTGCCTTCTGTGCCAGGGGAACTTCCTGGGATCAGTTCCTGCGCGTTYCTCTGGTGCCATTGCTGTGCCCCCTGGAGCAGAGCCTGGMCCTGCTTGGARYCTTCCCTGCACACAGGGACAGACAGGGCTGAAGGCCTCTCTCAGCTGGGGYTCCTCTGGAGGCTGAGCAGCCCTAGCTCAGTCTTCAGGAAGGGTGGTGGTAAAATGAAGTGGAGCTTGAGACTTTTGAGGTAAATCTACTTACTTTGGAACATGGCCAAAGCTACTGTGCAGCCCTCCCTGCACTCCCACAACCTGCCCAGCCTCACAAAGAAGCCACACATTCTCTAGCAAATGCAAAAATCTGTAAGAACTAGCTCCATTGCTTTACTTTAAACTGCTTAACATCCTAAGTAATGTGTTAGGTAACCATAATATTGTAATTTAATTTCAAACTGGGCAGGAGTCAATAACATTTTTTGTCTTGGGTGGCCTAAATTGCTTTRTTTTTCTTTAGAGTAAATCAATAAAGATGCAATTATGAAATTGTAACAGCATGAAATAGATGATTCACTGGATTATTAGACTGGAGGAGAATGTGCTGCTGGATGAGTTTATAATAGTTCATGCACAGCTCTGTCCTATCAAGTACACAATGCATGAGGTTATGTGTGGTCTCTGTAAAGCTAATTTGGCCAAGTGTAAGCACACAGACTATTTCATTCTGTTTATACATCACAAAATCAAATTAGYTTTTTAAAAGCCTGTAACTGCAAATTACCTGTGACTGTAAGCTTATGTCCTAATTCTACAACTACAGTTACTGAACTGAAGGGCAATGCTGAGAGAAATTCATCCTGTCAAATCTGTTTTTCTACATCTTAATCCTTTGCAGAGAAAGGAAAGCAAATGAAGCATAAGAAAAAGGGAAAGGCAAAGATACAGAAATACAGGGAACAGACTCAGTAACTCCTCTCCTGAGGCTTTTACCTTGGCTTTAATATATAATCAGCCCCAAAGTGCCTCATGGCCTCTGAACTGCCAAGCCCCTTCTTTCTTTCAACCTCTCAAAAAAAAATCCTTCAGCTAATCTTTGAGAGGAGGCTTTTCTCACTAAAACTGGGAGGAAAAATAATTGTCCACTATTTTTTTCAGCAGCGCAGGATGAAGAATCAGTGGGAATAGAAATGACATGAAAAAAAAAGTGTCCTCAAGCATTACATAAATTACTTCAAACATTGCACTTGTTTTACTCTTTGCAGCAACTGCTAKAATGTTCCAAGGGAAGGACTTCAGTTAATTGTTATCTGTATATGCTTGAATTTATAAAAATCATACTATGTTACAGATGTCCACCCTTCTGTAATCTGTGATTTCTTTATTGGGCAGGACATCCTGATTTTCTTAACAGAGTCTGCTAACAATACTTTTTCCACTCCAATACAATACTCTTAAATATATCWGAAGTTTCTGGCAGTCTTTCCAATAGCACATCCCTGCTTCATGCCATCATCTGTCATCCCACTCTCCTTTTATGTCCACAAGAACTGTAAGAACACACGACAGAACAGCTAGTTCAGGCTGAAAGTTGCTTCTTCACTTGAAGCACCTTTCTGCCACCAACAGCATCAAAATCTGGCAATTCATTCAACACTAATTCTGGAGTAAAAATTTCAGGCTACCAACAAGTTARTGTGCTTTTCAAAAAGCTCATTCTGTGGTGAAGAAGCAAAAACTGTGCCTCCAATGAATATTGTACTCCACATTCATAGAGGGGAAAGCAGGACTTCTGGTAGAGATCTGTCCAGCTTTTGCCAGCACATTTCAAGAACAATCGAGAATGTCAAAGTAGCCTGGCAGGAACGACAATGTATACAGGAGATTTGATCCAGAAGAAAGATTTGGRCAGCTGGAATTGTTTACTCTATAATTAAGAAAAACACTTAGGGAAACATGGCAGTATGATGTAAATATGGGTGTCAGAAAATTAAGACAATAGCCTGATCTACTTGTTAATATGGGACATGATTACACTGAAAGGGCCTAACGTTTACCCAGAAAACAGCCACTAGAGATGAGGAAGGTCTGGTGGAAGGCTGGGGAAGCTCAAAACAGGCTTCTTGAGCCAGATGGGAATCTCTCATGCTGCAGGTTTATAAGGCCACTTGAATAGATGGTGAAGGATTTTGTAGTTCAGTCTTTGCTGGTGTGGTGAATGGATTGCAGGGTCCCATCAGGGCCCCCTCCAACCCAGTTCTGGTTCTGAACTGGCTGTGTTGTGACTGATGCTCAGATGACAGAATGGATCCCTGCTCTGAGTTTCTTGATGGGATGTTTCCCTGAAGCTCGGTGCTCAGATCAATTTCTTTCCTTTTCTGCTTTCTGACTGGGAACCAGAAATGTTMATTTTCTGGGAAGGTGCTGAACACTAGTGTCCTTCACAAAGTTACATTCAAAGCACCATTTTTGAATTCAGCTTTGTTTTGGATCATCATGTTTACCTTTGAAAGCAGGGAACATATCCCACACCTGATAACTTTCTTTGTCCTTCAAGCTATAGTGTCAAGATGCAAATTATTGTGAACTAAGGAGCAGACAAATTCTATGCTAAATCTCCATCCTTTCTGTTGCAAAGGCTTTTTTTTTTTTTATTTCCCAGTCTCTGCTGCCTTTGCTTTCTTCCCTTCTCTGACCTGTTTCTATGAGGGACAGCTTTTATCCATCTCCCTTCTGCTCGGCTCTCTTGTTTCACAAAGTCCCTTTGTTGTCGGTTGCTTTTCTGCAGCCTTTCTGGAGGTTACTGGACACTCCTCCATTTCCATCCATACATTCTCTCTCAAGTCCAACATTTACTAACCTGTTGTGTGCCATCTTTATCTCTATTAGTTATGATGTAATCTAATACTTCGTGATAAGAGAGACTGATTTATTTTCTATGTAATCTAGACCAGACCTTGGGAAAAATGCAGTAAAATGTTAATAATAACTGTAAAGAGTAGCAGATTACCACCCCTGGCACAGAATGGTCTCAGTTAAATAGAACCACACAGGTATGTAATAGCTGAGTCTAGATGAGCCTCTGCCTCTTCTCCAGTCCAAGCCCCATATTCAGCAGACCCTGTCTTTGTCTTTGTGATGSCTTCTGCAATACTGGGGTTTGTAAAACAGTTCTCATCACAGTTTTCTGAGAGCTACAAAAGAATGTCAGTTAGTTTTGATCTAAAAGGGTACACTGAAGTATCCTTCAGTTTAGCTGACTTGGGAGCTAGAGCAAAGGTTTTCTGCAAATAAAATTAATGAAACAGAATAATGGCAATGAAGAACATAAGTTCAGGGAAATTTGGTGATGCATAATGAGATAATGGTTTGTGATGATGCATAATAAGATAATGCAGAAAAAATATAGCAAATTACAGTATGCAAAAAGAAATCTCTCTCTCCTGTCAACCTGGGATTCAACTCCAAAACGATTTCTAAAAAACTTCAGTAGTTTAACACAAATGCAATCTTAAAATACTTTTTATTAGGAGCCTCATTTGAAACAACACCATGCACAGTGTGGAATTAAGAGGATCTTTTTCATATTCATGTGAATAATAACTTGATGTTTGCTTATATGTATATTTTTAGAAAGAACATCTTGTACCTCTGCAGCTAACACCTTTCCTGCACAAGGGAGATCTGGCATATTGAAGGGAGTATTTGGATTATTCTGTAGCACTTGCATAATGAGTCCTTTCGTAGGCCTCGCAGGAATGCTGCGGGGATTGTAGCAGTCCTTTKGAGGCACATGTGACCAGTGTGTGAGTCAGTGACAGCTGGGCACAGAGAACAGGCAAAGCATCAACTCCTTCACTAAATACTTCAGTCTCAACAGCATGAGCACTGCATAGATGTAGCTGATGATCCAAGGCTTTGCAGCACTCCTCACTTCACCAAGTCCAGCCAACCTGCTGCGCCTCTGATCTGTGTTATCAGCAAGGGACATCACAAAGGACAACAGGGAGGTAGTCTCTTTGGCAAATGTTCCACAGGGGAAAGTGTCGATTTCTCTCAGGCACAGATTAAGGAAATAAAAGCAAAATGTCTGGGTATTGTCTACTTCTAATCCATCTGCTGATACTGGTTAAGAGATCTCTGGGAACTGCCCTGCATCACCTTGGTCAATTAGTCCTGACCACCTGTGTTGGTTTTGCTTGGCCTAGCTTTCATAGTRGGGGGGGGCAAAAAGATGGCTCCTGTGAGAAGCTTCTGAAGACTTCCACCAGAACTAATCTCTGATGGCTCTGAGAATGATGGACATGCTACTGGCCAAACCTGGGCCARTTGGAGATGGTGGTTACACCTCTSTGAAAGCATATTTAAGAAGAAATCAAAACAAAGGGGTAGCCACAGTAGYTCTGCCAGAGGAGGAGGAGGGGATATGTGAGGGATGGGAACACCAAGGTCAGTGCAGAAGGAGGTGGAGGAACTGCTCCAGGTGCTGGAACCGGGATTCCTTTTCAAGACGTTGTGATGACCATGGTGGAGCAGCTGCAGCCCATGGAGTTCATGGAGGGTGCAGAGATCCACCCAGATTAGCCCATGGGCAGGAGACCCATGGAGAGAGAGGCTTTGCTCCCAAGATGGAACAGCCTGGCCTTAGGCCTGCACCCAGTGGATGAGGGACCCCACAGTGCAGCCGCTTTGGGACGACTGTCTGCCCGTGGGGGGGACTCCCATTGAAGTAGATGTGTGTAGATTGCTGCTCATGAGACCAGAACCACGCTGGAGAAGTTCACCAAGAACTGTATCCCGTGGGAGGGRCYRCAYGGCAACACAAAGGAAGGACTYCYCTCCCTCAGCAGCCGCAGTGATCCAGTGATGAACTGACCAACCCCACACCCTGTTCCCYCCTCCCCTGCTTTGCACTGTTGGTGGCAAGCAGGGAGGGAGTGGGGAAATCGGTGTCTTTGAGARTTTTATTTCTCATTCTCCTCTTCTGACTTCGTTAGTAAGAAATTCACTTCATAACCTAAGTGGAGCCTGGTTTGTCCAAAATGTTTCCTCCCTGGTCCTTATCTCAACTGATGAACCCTTTTGTTAATTTTTTTTTCCTCCATTCTCCTCTGCCCAGTGGTGGTGGGGGCAGAGCGGCTGAACRGGTGTTGTGGGTGCCTGGCTTTTGGCCAGCGTCCAAATCACGACACTGCCACAGTTTAATCACACATAAATATCTGAGCCTTCACAATGTTATAAAAATAAGGATCTTGGTCTGAGGGTGAATCARTTAATTTCTGGACAATACAAATTTTCCATCACATGGACTGTTGTTGTATTATCACAAGGAAAACAAAAAAATTTAGTAAAATTTTAGCAACCTTTCATTTTAAAAACAAGTGGGAAGATAGTGACTAAATTGCTACTTTTAAACAGTACAGGAAAAGGGTGCTTGGTTCCAGCAGATTACAGGCTTAAGCAACACCGTTTCTAACATCMAAATTTTCCCCTTGCTATTTTGGAGTGAGWAACTCRCCTTAATTTCTTTTTCCTTCTKTTTTTCTTCTTCCTTGAGCCATTTTTTCTAAGATCCCACCTTTTCGAGGAAGGAAATGTATTGCCCAACAACATCTTAAGAAAAGGCTTAACGGTGCCCTGTGGTGATTTGTAATSCTGAGAGGACAAGGAAACTGGTGTTAGGTGCAACAGGTGCAGGCAGGAAATGGATGGTTTAAAATTTACTGTGTTCTGCAGCATTACATCCTGTAGCTGGGAACTTAAGGCATTTTTGACAGCTGGGTCCCCATGGAAATAAGCACAAAAAGACTTCATCTATTTTAAGAACTTAAAGGAYGTCAGAAGGTTATGGATAGATAATACATCTGAGGGAAATCAGTACCTTTTTGGACAATTCATATGCTTCAGTTCATGTCTTTTGCTTTGTGTGTACCAACTTAACTGGACAACAGCAGAGAGGACAGAGAAATGCACATGGTTTGGCAAGATAGTCTCAGGTTCAAGGATGTCAGAGAAAGTAGCAGCTTATGGTCAGTCCTGCTTTCATGTGGTTCRAGGCATGGGCAGCAAAAACAGTAGATATAATCTTAGAGGCTTTGTGACARAAATGAAAATTAAATAAAACAAACAGAAGCACCAGACTTACTTGTTAAATTCAGTTTTCTGATATTCACATCTGCCAAGCTCCCAACTGGTTTTACCACCTCTACCATTCCAAGGCACAGCCAGTCTGTCCACAGGGACAAGTACTGTGTAGTGTTCTCACCACTTGTCCCACATCTCCTCCACCCCATATCTAAGCTGTTCACCGCAGAAGTCTCTCACCTGCAGAGGCTTCAGCAAGCTCTTTACAGAGCCTTCTTTTGAACACTGTCCACTTGAACAAAGCCTGATGGCATTTGCCATCATTCTATCAGACTGTCTTTGGAACCCCAAGTGAGTAGTCAATGCATTTTTTGCATAGCAATAGGAATGTATTTTTTTTCTCTTGGAAACTTAGCATAGAGTTTCTCTTCTYCCCCAGCAACACGCCTCTCTAAAGGACATGCCAAATCAAATACCTGGATGGATTTTTATGCCTTAGCAGGTCCAGAGTTCTCAAACGCTGTTTGTCTGCAAATCTGTGCACAATTTAAGCAGCATTCCCAATCAGGAGAATGTTTAAACAGAAATCTATATTTACTTTGTATCTAAACTTTCTTTTTTATGGTTTAGGGAGTCAGGGATAAAAATAAAAAATCTGAGCTTGTCTCATTGTTGGGAAGTTATATTTTTTTTTAATAGAAAGCTTGTCCTGTTTCCATCTCCACAAATAGAAGAACACAGCCCAGAATTACTGGAAACGGATCTAACTCACTGTATCAGACAGAAAGCTCACCTGCTCCAGGGAGATTTTACTTTGTGGCCACACAAGTTCTTCTGCAACCTGGAAGAGTGAAATGCTCACCAGSGCCAGGGAAATACCAGAGCCACTGAACTATGGGAATTACACAGAGAGGGTTCTGGTGAATAGAGCAGGAGGAATGTAAGCTCATGGTCTTTCTTGCTGATTTGAGGGTTAGAGAGCTAGGTGCTTCATTAATGATGCCTTGAAACTCCAAGCTGCATGGTAAGAAAACCATCTCCACTTAAAAGGTTTCTATCTACAGGTTGTCCTCTTCCACCCATTCTCACAAGCCTGTGCTTGGCCTCTTCTGCTCCAGTAAAATTACTGTACCTTTTATACACTCATACAATTAGTAACTGTACCTGCCAACAGGTGCTGTAGTTTTCAAACCAGCTGTATCCACAAAGGGTCTGTGCACACAGACAGATGTATCCTCAGTCCTTGWTACTTCCCTTCTCTCCTCAGTGCCTGTGGTATTTTCTCTGGGCAGAGACTACTGTTGTTGCCTTGATTGGCCAGTTTCAATAAWGGCACAGACCCRATAAAGGGGATAAAAGGGTTTTACCTCGGTATTTGGGATCCCAAGTGCATAGCTCAATGGAAAATGTACATCGTGTATAGCACAGATACAAGTTTTATAGATTWCAGAAATTAGCATATCTGTCTAGGATTCCCCAATAAGAAACTTAACAAATGCAGTAATGTCCCCCTRTTCTAATGAATCCCCCCCAGATGAGGCCAGAGCCCAGTTTACACAGGATGTTCCAGACAGAAGKTTTCACCCCAAGGCTGGAGCCTCAGGTTTAAGATGGCACAGGGCACGCTGACCCCTTCCTGAGGATGTTTGGTCTTTCTGCCTGGCCAAACTCCTAAATTAAMCCRGAATATCAGGTTACAGGAATTACAATCATGCAGGCTAAGGGGTACAAGGGGTACATAAAGGSTAAAGAAATGTCTAAAAGGGTATAAAAATATATAAAAGGGYACATAAAAAGGAAAGACAAAAATCRTCYGGCATCACTGTCACTGAGCAAGCTGGTGTAACATGCACCTAAAGCTGAATCATGTAACAAACAGTTCTGAATTTTCCATAAAGAATGATCAGAAAGGGGACTATTTTATTATTTTTAAGTAATCAACATGGAAACAATAGCAGTGATTAAGTCACAACAGGCTTAGCCTAATAGCAACTGCAGCATTAATACTTAACATGAATGTAACAGAGATGAGCATATTAACATTATTCATTCTCAGTCAATGAACAAAAGTGTGCAGTAAGGTCAGCATTAATCTGTTAAGAATGCTCCAAAACCAGCTGGCCAGCGTCCTCCAAAGTGGAGTGCTTGCTGCCAGACAGKCTGGGGAGCTGCTCTCTGCCTCTCCAAGCAGTGYACTCCTGGGCTGCCATGGACACTGTCTCTTCCCCTGATTCTGCCTGTGATTCTGGTGTTCCCTGTTCCCAACAAACACCCTGTTTGTTGGTGTATCAAAGCAGCACCTGCTCGAAGGAAAAAGAGTGGCAGTGCCATGGGCCAGCCCTCACWTGCTGCGTCCCCTGGGTGGTGCAGGGATGCAGCCTCAAGCTCCAGGCTGGCTCCACTGAGAGTGTGTGACCTGCATCAGTATCTGCTATTCAAACTCTCCCCACCCTCCCTGACTTCCTTGTTTCTTGGATAGGACATGCTTTTGGAGCTGTACCGCTTTTAAGATGCTTTCTTTTACATATGACTCTTTAAKGGGAATCCTGTAACACAAAATAGAAATTTTGCTTTTGTAGGAAGGGAGTTCTTTCAATCCACCCCTTCCATCTCCTAGTCCTTGTACCGTACCTTCCTTTTTTTCAAAACATTTACTAATGCATGTACTTGGCCACGTGCCTCTTTATGGAAACACCAAAGTGACACTCAAAAGAATAACTTGCATTTGGTGTTGTGGTCCTGACCTCTCTTGRTCTGAGCAACATATAACAAACTTCTCAACTAGAACATTTTCGTAATCATTGGGAGGGCTACAYGCCCAAAAACAAAATTCCCAGTGTTTTTAGAACCAGACCAGAGGACATCAGTGTGAACAAAGCAGTAATCTCCATCATTCTTCATATCAGGATTCCTCCTAGGGTACCATCAGCTTCTGTGTCATATTCACTGTAGAAACAAGAGAAGACATCAGCTTCTATATTGTCAAGTCTACAAGTTTTGGTGGGGATGGAAAAAAAAAATCTTACAGCTTGCTCAAGCAGGCTTTGCCTCCCAAACCCACTTACTAAGGCCCCCCTTACACCTTCTCATCCAGCTCATGATTTTATGTTAAAAAAAAATCCAAAAACAACACAGAACCAAAACAAACCACAACAAATAAACTCACCAGGCCAAGAAAGCATGTGTACTTGTATGTCAGTATATAGTGTTCAGTGATGTTTTTGGACACACTGTTCTAAGTTGCTAAGTGTTTACCACTAACTACTAACTACTTTTAATCATCTTTTTATTACTTRCAGCAAAACAAATCCATCACACAATCCCACAGATTTGTGCTATCAGGCCAGGATTGAGCAYTCTCAGGAATAGCACAGTATGCCCTAAGCAAGACATAAGAAGSTACTGGCTATTTGCATTCCTCTTGTGACCACCAGGCTTAAACAKTTCAGAAGTAGTTAAAAATTCCTGCAAAGCTAAGGCCATTGTTTCACAACAGGCCATCCTCTGCAGCAATACTGCTTTAGGATATTCCCTGGCATCCCCTGCTCTGCAAGCCCAGTAGGTTTGTGGGACAGCACTGAGCTTGGATAGGAAACATGGAGAAAAGATTCAGTGACTAAGCCAGTACTACTCCAGTCGCAGTGACATCACAGCCCAAGACAACTACCACCCCACGTAATTCCCATGAGAAACACACCGGTGTGGTTGTCCGGCTAACTGCGCCCTCCTCTGTCCGGTGCTTCCCAGAGTGCAGCAGCTCTGAACTGTCCCGATAGTCCCGGCCCTTGGAGTTCTGCATGTCCAGAACTGCCCGGCTCTTGGAGGGAAGGGGCGGCTTGTTCTGCTGTCCCTGGATGCTTGGGCTGACTTCAGCCCTTGATGGCTTCACGAGTTTTTTGAGTGGTGCAGAATTTTCCAATGGTGTTGTCACCTTTGGTTTGCCTTGGCTCTTTTCTCCTATATTCTTTTCTTCTGATTGGCTGGAGCAGGTGTAGGACCGGAATCGCTGTGTGGGCACCAGGAAAGGTGGCGATGGCTGTTTGCTAGAGGTCTTGCTGCACTCAGGCTCCTGTGGTTTTGTGAGATGACAGCTCTGTTCAAGCAGTGGCAGCTGCTCTTTCCACAGGGCCTTGGGRTATTCCTGCTCTTTCTTGAGGGCCACCTTGCCCTTGGAGCCCATGGAGCCATACAGCGGATTCTCGAACATCTCTGGCTTTTGCTGCCCCTCCTCCTGAAGCACAGGCTCTGCCATGGATTTCCCCACATCAGGTAGCCTACAGTCATGGAAGCAGGGTGAAAATGAGACTTGTGAAGAGCAGRCAAGAGAATCACTGACTGATTTAGAGAGAATAGCAAATGAGTGTAAACAAATTAAACTGACTGCCTAAAGGGGCAACAGGAAAACAATTAAAATGGAGAAAACAGAAGTGTGCATTGTTTTTTCTTTGTTTAATCATTAGTGACATGACAGCAGAGAAYAGATATGCATGGCATTATGTAAACTCCCTGCTAGACTACAGTCCTGTCAAAGTGATGTTTGACTTCTTTTTAAACTCAGATAAACAACTGAGCCAAACTGTACCAGGTCCTTTGATGACTCTATGACCCACACAAATCTGAATTTGAATATTAATAAGTATCTTCAATTCTGGCAGAGATGATGGAAATGGTTGTCAGGAGGCTTAAAATAAGAACTCACATCATTTACATGTGGCATTTTACAAATAGGGCAATCTCCTCTTGCTACCATTGCAGCRTGGTATTCCTAAGGAAGGGATAAATCTCCTTAATGTACCTAAATGCACAGTGTAAGAGTAATAGCTCTGCTGTGGGGTGAGACAACCCATGTGTTGCCCTTTGAGCTGTGGCTCAGCCTGGAGTGACAGCACAGCTGTAAAATGGGACACAGCAGGTCCTGAGGGTTTGGGTGACCCAGCCTGATTTGGCCAGGCTTTCACCTGGAAAGTACTTATAAGATCAGGCACAACATTACTGAGCAGAGTGGAATAGGGGTGAGTGGCACATGTTCTTTGGGTGTCTTCAAATGTGTTGTATTCCCTCCTCAAGCTCTTCCCTAGCAGTCAGTGCATGTGGGAGCAGAGATCCGAGCCATGATGGAGCACAGTTGGGTACAGAAGCGGCCCAGACAGCACTGGAAGCTTTGAGTCTTGGGAGTTCTGACTTGCAGAGTGCCACATCCATTTGCCTGGGAGCTCTTAGTCCAGCTCAGAGAGCAGCTGTTGCTGTGAAAAACTTGGGACAACAAGGACACAGACTGCACATGTACTAGGGTGAAGTAGCCTCATTATTTCACTAAGCTAGGAAGGGATGGGATATTTTCAGTTGCCAGGTGGAAATTCTGCATCAAGGTTTGTGATAGAGGCAGCACATGGAATCTGGCAAGCTGGACATTTGTGCAGTGCAAGTAGAAATTCCGCAGAAGTAATTCACATATAACACATGAAGGAGGTCTCCTTCCCATTCAGGTGAAAGACCTATACCACACTCCCCCCTTTTCTTCTTTGTTATTACAGCCAACTTTGTTATCTTCTTCTCTTCTCTTCTCTTCTCTTCTCTTCTCTTCTCTTCTCTTCTCTTCTCTTCTCTTCTCTTCTCTTCTCTTCTCTTCTCTTCTCTTCTCTTC
>NW_026623798.1:223847-224923 GCF_030028575.1 Malurus melanocephalus | reverse complement strand
TTCTCTTCTCTTTCTCTTCTCTTTCTCTTCTCTTCTCTTTGTAGAAAGCTAAACCTACATGTGTCAGGCTGAGACAACTGGAGTTGTTCATCTGGAGAAGACTCCAAGGAGTCTTCACTGTGGCCTTCCTGTGCCTAAAGGGGACTTACACAAAGCAGTGAGAGTGCAGATAGTGACAGGACAAGGGGGAACAGTTTTAAAATAAAAGAAGAGAGATTTAGGTTAGATTTTAGGAAGAAAGGTGCTGAGGCCTTGGCACAGGGAAGATGTGGCTGCCCCTTCCCTATCCAAAGTCAGGTTGGAGGAGGCTCGGAGCAACCTCGTCAAGTGGAAAGTGTCCCTGCCTATGCAGGGTGTAGAATGAGATGAGCTTTAAGGTCCCTTCCAACCAAAACCATTCTATGATTCCATTATTTAATTGTAAGTTTGACTTGTATATCTTTGGCTTTCCTGTCACAAAAGTCTGAGGAACTACTATGCTAGTTTTCTTTGAGTGTGTGATGTCTGCACTTGTGACCTTCACTTATCTTTTTCTAATTCTAGAGATAAAATATGGAAAGAATATGCTGCATCTTGAACCCTCCAAACAGATAATGGAACAGTGACTTTACAGAATGATAGGAGAGAGGGGCCCAACCCCAGTGCAAAACTCGAACACTCACAGGTAGTCTTGACTTCGACTACAGATGCTTCTGTTTACTGTAGGCTGGAGGGATGCTTTTGGAGATAGAGGTGACAAGGACGGTGATGTGGAAGATGACTGACTCTGCCCCATTAGRGAGGTGCTCTCTTTGGGCTGCTGCTCATAGTTCCAGAGAGAAGGTGGCTGCTCTGGTGAAGGTGTCTGCTTAAGCTGGTAGGTTGCAGAGGGCTGCTGAGAGAAGGCAGCCATGCCCAGGTAATTGGGGTTGCTGATGTCTGTGGGGGTGGAGCTGCTCAGGAGAAGAAATATTGTTAGGGAGGTACATGCACAAATACATTTGGGGTTTTTCTCTCCCTGCCAGCTACAAAGCAGTTAGTGCCCACTGACTGCTTAGATTCAATACCACCTACTTTCCTTTTTTTTTTTTTTCCAG